>NW_026534341.1:15543533-15570471 GCF_026225885.1 Hylaeus anthracinus | reverse complement strand
TACCCCCCATTTCCGGCTCCTCCCCGACTTTTGGGACACCCTGTATAATTTCATCTTTTATATTATTTTTATTTTTAAATTACTTAAATCTGAATAATAAAAATATATTAATTAATATATTTATAAATAAAATTAATAAATTTATCTATTTAATTTTAGTAGTAATTTACAGAAATTTACCACCAATATTTACATTTATAATAAAATGATCAATCCTAGAAAATTTAATTAACTTTAACCCAACAATAATAATTTTAATAATATTAATTATAATCTCTAGATTAATTATAACATGAAATTATTTAAATTTAAATAATTTAAACTATTATTTAAACAACTCAAGGTTAAATTTTAAAATAAGTATAAAAAATAATTATTTACTTATCAACACCTTTTTAATAATTATATTCTTTTTACTATTCTCATTTTTAATATATTAATATCTAATTTTTAATATAGAAAATATATCTCTTTAAATTTGGGTTCTTCGTATGATTTTTAACATTAAAACTACCAAGCTGGTCGGTGGGTGACAGAAATTAATACATAAATTCGTTTACCAACTTCAGTAATCGATTACAAAAGGGGTTCTATTTTAATTATGCTAATCAATGAACAAATTTAATAAAGATATCAAGAAAGTGTTTAAAACAAAAGCTAAGGAAGATATTAGACAATATACTTGTCTTTTTACGACATTTGTTAAAAACAATGTGAAACGTAAAACGACCTTATATTAATGAACATAAATATAAGGTTGTAAAGAGGCACATAAATTAATAAATTCATTTGTCAACCTTAGTAGTCGATTATGAAAGGGGTTTTATCTCAATTAATAGAAACAATGATTGACATTGTTAAAGATATCACAGAAGTGTTTAAAATGAATGTCGAGGAAGATGTTTGGCAATATACTTATGTTTTTACGTCGTGTTCGTAGAATCTATAATGTTGCGTGTCTATGTATTAGGTTTCCAACAGATTAGAAGAGTAATTGAGAATGACAGTAATTGTAGAAGAATAACAGTGTTAGTTACTAAACTTCATATATTTGCATATACGTCGCTATGTAAACCTAGCACCCAACTTTCAAGAAATTAACTTTTTTTTTTACGAAAAATGATAGTATTTTAAGGTTTTTTTTTATAAATAAAACGCACTTCAATTGTTTTCCTCTTAGGCACAAACTCAATATATTTTTATTAATGACTCACTAGTACTAGATAATCGCAATAAATTTTACTCGACACACGCCCATTCGCAATCGCACACCGTTCTTCTTCCGAAGTCTCTCGAAATCTTTCTCTTCTTTTCCTCTCCCGCTGCTCCTATTTATGAGAGAACGCGAGGCTCTCCCACCACGCATATTACCCAAACTTATTACCTTTGTATCTATTCCTTATACAGTCGTTTACAGTATTTCGTTTGTAGTTGATTGTAGTAACTAGTTTCGTTTGTAGTTCCATCATTTAATAACAAAAAAATATTGAAAAAATAACCAGCACCCGGCATTGAGATATCTCAAATCCTTTTTTTCCACGTGATTCAAAATCGTTTGTAGTGATTTCCGTTTTGTTTGTAGTTGAATGGTTTAAAAGTTCTAAGCAATTGTTTATACGCCTAAGAGGTTATAGTAGAATAGTTTAAATGTTGCAGGCGATTGTTTATACGCATTGGGTAACTTTATTAATTGCTTTTAACTTTTAAACTATTCAACTACAAACGATTCTGAATCACATAGAAAAAACGGATTTGAGATTGTAAGGCAATTAACCAATTCAAACTTTCGTGCTGCGAGCGTAATCAGCACGCGAATACTATCGCTCTCTGGCTAATACAAGAGGAACAGAACAATAGCGATTACAGAGTTACAGACGGATTACGATTACGATTATAAATGTGCGTGTAGTGTTTATTTTATGAAGAATATATCAGTATTGTTCAACCGAACGAATGAAAGAATTTATTAAATACCCCAGAGCTTACAAGATATCACGTTGTGGGGTGCTGGTCACTTATCATATTTTTTTATTTATCATTTACCGTAAAAAAAAGTTAATTATTTAAAAGTCGGGGCCAGGTTTACATAGCCCATATACATAATATCAACGTATTAAACATGTTTGAATTTATCGTTTTATCAGCTACAATGTTATATTATAATAATGAACATTTCGTAATGTTGAAATCTCGGAAAATATAGTCTTGAGATAATCTCTTTATCTATCATAGTACTGTCCCTCTCTAAGCCAAACAATATTTTGCTCTAACAGTTTTCTTTTTGACAAAAAATGTTTATTATTCAATTATTAAATCTTCAAAATGACACTCGTTGACTCTCTAATCATTTATTAAATAATTTTTTTAATGAATTCATACGAACATCTGACAACACCGTCTCTCTAATTGATGCATAAGCGGTACGAATTTTGGTTTTCATATCTTCTTTCGATATAAGATCAGTGGCCATTACTTGATTCCCCGTGTTACGTGCGACGTGCAACGGCGCACGTCTGGAGATTTACCCCTAGCCAATTCTATGTAAAAGGGTTTAGAATATTTGTAGGTAAGGAGCTACTCTAGTCCCATACGGGTCCCATCTATCAAAGTTCCTTTATTTAAATACTATGAGGAGGCTAAGAACGGAATTGTATTGAAAAAGGGAAAGCAAGTGATATAGTTTCAGTTGTAAAAATTGTCATTACTTTATTTATTGTCATGTCTGTTTTTATATAATTGCCATAACAATCTTCAACTATTGCAATTCCATTTCATAAGGAGTTTGGAAACTTAGACCCATCTGTATAGAATACTCTAGTATCATATCTTTTTAAATTATGTTTGTATAGACCAAAGTCTGTAACCCTTTTGGCTGGAATAGTTCCTAATTCAAATATTCTCCCTGTTGAAGTATCAAATATGTTTCCATAGTAGTTTTTATCTTCCTTGTCTAGATGTAATTCATTCCATTTACCTCTTCTTTCTTTCATTTTATCCCTTGGAATGATTTTGTTAAAATATTTCATGCCTAAGTGGAAAATGATCTCTCCTATATTTGGTCTACAGTGTAGACTCTACACTAACACGCAAAACTTAGCGGACAAATTTTTAAACGGTTCAAAAACATGGAAGTTTTCAACCGATTGAAATTAAACTCCGTGAGGAGTAGTTTTGTAGTGTCCTCTGGGCGTGTGTAAAGTTACATGAGCGAGGGTTGATGCGAAGGAGTTAATTCATCTCCCTAAAGGGGAGGGTGTAGAAAAACGCCTCTTTGAAACAGGCCAGGGATGACGGAAAGGGTTGAAAAATTCAAAAAAACCTTTGGGACGACTCTCCTTGATGCCCTCTACAAAATACACCCCTTTGAAATCCCTCTCGAACAAACCCCCCCCCCAAACCCACAACCTCCCACCCCCTCTAAAATCCACAATTTTTGGACGACGGTCTCGATTTTGGACTCAATGCATTCTCTGGACTCTCCTGATCCAGAAAATGCCATCACCCATACCGTGCTCCCCATAGGCGAATTTTTTTTTTGGGGGGGGGGGTGGAACAGCTTGAAAATTTTCAACCCCCTTCGTAAAAAAACACTTCCACGCATCGGAGGGCAATGAAATTCACTATGTTTGTTCTCGGTACGTTAAGGATGAACGCCGAAAAGGTCTCGTTTCGAAAACTGCCCCCGGAGCTGAACGGAGGGGGGGGCAGAGGTAGAGGTGGTCCACCCCCAAGTGTAAGGGTTGGAACGTTGTTTCGTTGCATGGATCACATGTCCAACAGTCCAGGGCATCAGGCTGGCACAGTTTTGATGTCTTTTTCCCGCGTGAATGGCGATAAAATTCGAAAATGTCGTTTTTGGGGGACGACCAACCCCACGATAACGCCGTTCATGGTATCGGATGCGCGAATGCTTTATTAACAGATCCCCCAAAAATCAGATTTTTTCAATCACGCTTTCGTTGTCAAATCGGAGCAGATTTGAAAGAGTAGTAAGTAAGCCGGCATTCAGAAGCGGAGCGAGGGCCTGGACCCGTACGTGATCAGACCAGACCGGACCCCAATTTAACGTAGTTTTAATCGTACTCCATGCAGCGTTTATGAGTTCTTCGTTCGGAATTTTTTCATATGTTAGGATTTGTTTACCTAATGTTAAACTGTCCGTGTACCCTTTCTCTATTTGTTTTATCCAATACCTCAGGGCAAGGATTCTTGCTCTGAATTTAATTCCTATAAGCCCATTTTCTGCATATAACACATTAGTTTGAGTGGTCATTCTATATTCAATCTCTTCGCGGATCGCTGCTGACTCTAGTTTCCTTAACTTTTCTTGTTGAAATTCATTTCCATTCATATTTAGATATATTGGCGCTCCATATTCTATTGTTGAAGAGATTAATGCTTTGGTTATATTTATAGCTTGATCTTGTCTTATACCACTCTGACCGTGACATAGATATTTTATTATGCGAATTCGTTTTTTTCCTTTATCTATTATGTTCTTTATATGGCTTATATAATTTAAATTTTGATCAATAGTTAAACCTAAAAATTTTGCTTCTTTACATGATTTAAAAATGCGATAGCGAAGGCTACGCGCTGAGCGGCCGCGTCAATAATCTTCGATACACGTCGAGTCACTTGTTCGCGTACGAGAGCGGCTACCTAGCGCGTAGCCATCGCTATCGCGGCCGCTCCAACAGTATACGCGCGCTCTGATTGGTCAGTGTTTTCCGTTAATATATCCTCAACGAATCCTCAGACAACAATTTCGCTAAGGAAAAAGTTGTTTCAAATCACCCCCTGAACCACCCTTTTCAAGGACCTCCAACATTTTTGGGACACCCTGTATTAAATAAGGTCGGGCTCAATATAGACCCTTGGGGTACCCCTCTCCTCCAAGGTATCTTATATCTTACCTCATTACTATCCTTAAAAAGTATACAGAGTGAGGCACCTAAGGCCGGCCACCTGAATAACTTGACTGCTATTGGTGATAAGAAAAAATGCATGAGGACAAAATTATTTGGTATCGAGGGGCTGATCATTCGATATTACTAGTTTTTTGATAGGTGGAGGCGTTAAGGAGATATAAAGGTCATCTCTGTTTTTTTAAATGGAACGCTATGTTTTTTGACTCACATTCTGATAGAGTATTTCAGGACGAATACAATGACCTATTGTGAAGGTCATTTGTGGTCTGGGTTAACCCAGTCACGATGGAAAATAATTTACTTTAAGGAAATGGTCAGGCACCGTTGATTTATTTATGTAACAGTACTACAAGACTAATTTAAGTGTTCAAAATGGTGACTTTGAACATTGATACATGCTCTGAAGCGTTGTTTGACAGATACTACGGCATGTTGAATTTTAATGGGGTTTATCGCGGCACAAGCTCTTCTTATACGCTCTTTCATATCTTCTTTGGTTGTTGGTTTTTCATTATACACTTGCTGCTTTAATGTTCCCCACAAAAAGAAGTCCAGTGGTGTTAAATCTGTCCAACGGTCTCCGAATCTCACGTTGAGGAATTGAGTAATTATCCGTGCTGAATGAGCAGGGGATCCATCTTGTTGAAACCGTATAGTTTGCTGTATGTAAAGCGGAACATCTCCCAGCAGGTGTGGCAAAATTTCTGTTAAAATGTCTTTTATATCTCAAAGTGTTTAATGTGCCATCGATAAAATAAAGACCAATTATTTGACTGTTAAGAAGTCCGCACCAAACGTTTACAGACCAAGGTTTTTGTTTATCCACTTCTCGCAGCCACCGTGGATTTTCTATTGACCAGTCTTGCATATTATGGCGATTGACTTAACCACAGTTTGTAAATGTGGCTTCGTGCGTAAACAAAACCTTATTGAAAAACGACTCATCACTCTGTAATTTCTGCAGACCCCATTCACAAAAATTTACACGGTTTTGAAAATCATTTCCATGTAATTCTTGGTGAAGTGAAACATGAAAAGCGTGAAATTTATTTAAATGTAATATTCATAAAACATTTCGTTGACTAATGCCACTTTTACGTGCTAGCTGCCTTGTACTAGCATGGGGATGTTGTGTTACGGCTGCTAAAATATTCACTGTATTTCGATTATCAGTTGCTGTTTTGCATTTTCTTCGTATTTTGTTATCTATACTTCCAGTTTCTTGAAAACATTTAATAACATTCGCAAACGCAGATCGTGAAGGTGTGATACGTTCAGAAAACTGTGCAGCATACAAACGGACTGCATCTCTTACAATTTTGCGACATTCCCCATAAACAAAAACCATATCTACTTTCTCCGCTTTTGAATAACGCATTTCGGAAACTTGAGATACACTTTGCTCGGTGGAGATTCTCATAAACGACTAATTATAGTATGTACAGATGAAACGTACAGCGTGATTGAATGTTTATTTCCATTCAACGACCCATAACAAGGGATTACGAGACAAAAATGAAGTAATATCAACAACCAGAGTCGGCAAGGAAGTGTTCGACCATTTCCTCAAAGAGAATTATTTTCCATCGTAACTGGTTTAACCCAGACCACAAATGACCTTCACAATAGGTCATTGTATTCGTCTTGAAATACTCTATCAGAATGTAAGTCAAAAAACATAGCGTTCCATTTAAAAAAACAGAGATGACCTTCATATCTCCTTAACGCCTCCACCTATCAAAAAACTAGTAACATCGGATGATCAGCCCCTCGATACCAAATAATTTTGTCCCCATGCATTTTTTCCTATTACCAATAGCAGTCAAGTTATTCAGGTGGCCGGCCTTAGGTGCCTCACCTTGTATATCTGTTTTCCAACCAAGCAGCAATCCATTTAGTTATATTTGATGGACATTTCTTCTTTATTAGTATTTCAATTAGAGTATGTAAGTTCATATTGTCGTATGCTCCTTGAATATCTATAAAAAACACTAACGTGGTATCACCATTCCCAAGATTTTCTTAAATCTCTGCATTAATCCAATACAGATTATCCATTGTGGATCTATCTTTCCTAAACCCGGACTGAGTTTTATCTAATATGGAGTACGATTCAACCCATAATTGTAGTCTTGTGTTTATTACCTTTTCTGCAATTTTTTCTGAGCAAGATATTGGTGTAATATGGCTAAGTGCCCTTTTTCCTAGTTTTTCAATTAAGCATAAAACTCCAATTCTCCAATCAAAGGGTATATCTTGGTATTCCCAGCTCCTCTTAATTATATCCATTAGGATTTCTTTCATGAATAATGTCAGTTCTGCTATTATTCTATAATCAATGTTATCCTTGCTTGGAGATGATTGTTTGTTTTTATTATATATGATATGTTGAATAATTTCTGTATCATTTATATGTCGATTAAATTGACTATTGATTTTATGTTTCTATTAATTTCTTCCCTTACCTCATCATAATTTATTGATTGTTCTTTTAAATTAATATCCTCTATTCTTTTAATTTCCTCTCTTTCTAATAATACCCTAGTTCGGTTTTCTAACAACTTTTTATCCTTAACAAAATGTTCCTTTATAAATCTAATCTTATTCCATACTTTCCCCATATCTGATTCTCTAGTTATATAGAACCAGTTATATCTTCAGTTAACGTTCTCCAGTAATATTCTTTCTTTCTTCTTTAGATTCTTTCATTGAGCTTTATATCCTACCATAATGTTATAATCTACTACAGAACCGGAATTCCATAAATCCTTCGTACTTTGTTTCCACTTGAACTAAGCGACACTCTTTATCCCACCATTTATTATTCTTTTTCTTATTAATTTCTATCTTTTCCTTTTTATTCTGGCTTCCTGATGTTTCTATTTCATTTGACACTTCCATTTGAGATTTGTGTTTAGATATTTGCTTATTAAAACTACTAGTTCTGTTCCAATTCCTCCTGTTATTTATATACCTAGAAACATTGTTTACATTTTTATTAAGTCCTATTAAAGTTTCTTGTATTATATTTTTCCATATATTATATGCGTTATTAATGTCTGATGAATTAATAACATTTTGAATTATACCTTCTTTTATTTCATAGAGGATTTCTCTAAATTTTTTCCAATGAACTGTTTGTCTATTATATCCTATAAAAAACTTCAAAAAGGTAAAAAAATTACGCCAAGTACATGAAAAAGTGGAGGACATAAGGAGTAATCACAAAAAAATAGAAGATCCCCATAAAAAACCACAAGAAAGTGGAAAAAGAAATGAAATCGAAATGAGCTGCCAGTACACGAAGGTGCTTTCCAGCACAGTGCAATGGCGACACAGGGTAACACAATGAAAAATTCGATGCTTTCCAACTGTGCGCAGCTAAAATTCTGTGTTCAACAGTGCGAACGTTTAGATCCTAATGACAATTCATGTAGAGTGACTGCTCCGCACTTTGGCGGTGAAGTGAAGAAGCTTAATATAGAGTATCATCCACAAACTGAAACTGTTTAGAAAGCCTAGATTTCCGCGGCCTGGAAGTCAAATGCTTGGGGTGGCCAGGCAAGGCATTCTTATGTCATCAATACCCATACTTTCTCTCTCATAGACTTTCAGGTAATTTGTCAATTTAAATCTCTGTCAATATTATGAGTACACTTTCATTATTTTGCGTTTTAAAATAATTCTTATTCATCGACACCTTAACCTTGCCTGGCCACGCCAAGCATTTGATTTCCAGGCCGCGGAAATCTAGGCAAATTTCTAAACAGTCTCAGTTTGTGGATGATACGCTATATTTAGCTTCTTCAAAGTGCGGAGCAGTCACTCTACATGAATTGTCATTAGGATCTAAACGTTCGCACTGTTGAACACAGCATTTTAGCTGCGCACAGTTGGAAAGCATCGAATTTTTCATTGTGTTACCCTGTGTCGCCATTGCACTGTGCTGGAAAGCACCTTCATGTACTAGCAGCTCATTTCGATTTCACTTCTTTTTCCACTTTCTTGTAGTTTTTTATGGGGATCTTCTATTTTTTTGTGATTACTCCTTATGTCCTCCACTTTTTCATGTACTTGGCGTAATTTTTTTACCTTTTTGAAGTTTTTTATAGGATCTCATTTCTTTTTACAAATCATTTATTATATAGAATCTATTTTAAATTTATAAAAATAAAATTGATATTTTTGTAAACTCTACATAAGAAGTCTAAATTATTATTTGTTTTTTTAATTGGATAGAGTAAAATAAAGGGAGAGGGTATAACAAAAGCGAATATATATATTCATATAATTATTAATTATTAATATATAATTTATTAATTATAAACACTTATTCGTTCAATTTATAAATAATTATATATACCTACAATTTTTTTTTACCTACATAAACTCAGTATATTTAAAACAGCGTTTTCTAGTTTTACCTCCTTAATCCAATCCGTAAGTTTGTCAAAGTCTTCTTCTGATATGTTTTTATTTTCTTCCTCTGCTGTTTCTCTTTTTTTTTTATGTGTATTTTTCTTTTTTTGGTTATGATATCGTTCGTCCTGACTTCTTTCATAATTACTGTTTCTGTAATTGTTCTCATTCCTATGATTTTCATCTTGTTGTAACGGCGTAAATCTGTTGCTCGTATATATCTTTTCATTTTCTCTTCTTCCTAGATTATATACTTGTCTGTTGTGTTCTCTTTTCCTTCAAACTGATTCTTTTATCGAAAAAGGTTTATCCTCCCAATACTCTACTTTCCATTTTGGTTTCCCCGGCGATTTCAATTGAGGAAAGTCTTTTGTGTTATAGTGAAATGTTGGTTTACAACATTCATCCTTCATAGTTCATATAGTCTCCAATCGGTATATTCAGTTCTTTTTTTGCCTCTAGTCTAGCTCCTTGGAACGATAGATTCCTGAACGCCATAAATTTGTTCGTTGTGAGTTCCAACTGAGCATAAATACATTTACGATTTAAGGCACTATGGTTCCCTTCACAGTTAATACATCTTGACTTTTCTATACAATTGCCATGGAAATCGGCAGTTAAAGCACCTTTTATTGTCACTTTTACACCATTTCTTAATATGTCCGAATCCGAGGCACGAATAGCATTGTTTTATATTACGAAGGATCTACATCCAGTGAGACATGACCGTCATAGATCATCAATTTAGTTGGCAGATTACATCCTTGAAATCTCACTAAGATCAAATTAGACTCTATCCACTCATATCCATTATCCGTTCTGGTTCTTTTCTTCAATCGTTCTAATGCGTTGATACTTTGCCCAGGAAGAAGTTCTTCATTTAATTCTTTGAGCGAATAACTCCAATCTTTTACCACGCCAAGTTGTTCTTCTGCCCTTTTTGGAACTATTAATGTAAATTTTTTATGTATGAGCAGTCCGTGTTTAATTTCTTAAAAAATTCCCATGTTTTGTACAATTTAAAATTGGTCGGTAAATGAAATTGCATAATCATCGACAATGAAAGTGGTGTAAATCCAATTGGCAGAGGTAGGTAGCTTAGCAGATGGTTGACGATCAGTAGCCTGTTATTTAAAATATTTTTGTATTACGTGTCATATTACAGATAAGAAAAAACACTAATGGAGAACAGGTAAATTGGTTGCAAATATGTTGGATGAGGTTTCTCAGCAGTGCACCATACACTATTTTATATAAAACATCGATGAAGGACAACGAAATTGAAAATTATAAATGTATTACCTACAGGTCCTCGAAGATCGCTAAAATTTGAAAAAATCGCCCTGGCGCCTTTGTACTAAGATGCCAGGCCTATTACTTATTAAAAATATAAAGGCATCAAGCAGTTACTACCTTATATACCTCCGATGTATCATGCATATTTCGAAACACTGCCACATGCAGAGAATAAGTAAATACTATCAATATCCTGTAATTTTAACAATGTAATTAGCGTCTAAAATTAAAAATACTACTTTTATTTTATGTCATGTCATTCTTTGTAAACAAAATTGGATTAATATGAAGTATATTTCAAGTGATATTTCATTTTTCAAAATTGAAATCAAACGATTTTTACAATTGTCTAATTTTGAAAGTGGTGTAAGTCCATTTGCAGCCCGTAAGTATACATCAGTTTAGTAAAATACGCCTAAAACAAATTTATATAACCAAATTATATATTGATAAAACAGTAGAAACAATGCCAGACTTCATATAATTTGCCTAAATTTATTAATTAACAGATATGTTAACTTTTAATTTTCTCGAATCAAAAGAAAATGGACTTACATCGCTTTCAAAATAAACGGTCCATATATACATTTCAGTGTCCACGAAGTTGAGATTTTTAGGATGTGCATATACAGTCAGTGTAAGAAGTATTCGTACAGCAGTAATATTAAAATAAATGGTTTCTGTACGAATACTTATTACACTGACTGTACATTAATTGTACTGGAAATCAGATCGCGAACTTGGAAGATTACTATCAATAACAAAATGATAAGTAAATATTTCTAATTAAAAACAAAATTATAAACGATTAAATACAAAAACACAGAATTAATTTCCACTCCTAACGAATGCATAAAAAGAAAAGTATACAGGGAGCCTAGAACCCGTTCGATTGTGTCGCTCTTGATTTCGTATCGGAGTCCCAATTTTCGTATCCCGAATCCCTGTTTGCCTCTGGCTTTCGCCCTAGTTTCATCCCCCAAGGTTGCCATTATTATTGCTTGATTGGATGTGTTACTTGAACGGCCTACTTTTTGTTGGAAACTATTATTTCCAGCAGGCTTTATTGTACTGACGCTTCAAAAGGCGGAAGACAGTTGCCTTTTAGCATTAACGACACAATGTACGTCCATTTTCTTTGTCCGTTTCTTCCTTGCCCTACGTACCAGGGAATATATTTTTCGTTTCTGTCATAATTATAGCTTTAAACAGTTCGTTAAATAGTTAGATTGTTGGTGGAACGGGGGCGGGTATATGGAGAAACTTAGCATCGCTTTATTTGAGAACTCTTAGAAGTGTCTGCTGCTAATTTAGACTTATTGGAAGCATATAATAAATATAAATGCGGGGATGATTCCCTCTCGAGTGTTAGATATTAAAGGAGTGATAAATTTAATAAAGAATATACATATATTTCATGCACGAGCGGCGCGAAGACAAAGACTGGACCACTTGCAGTACCTCTCGTTGCATTTGTAGTAGTGTGGACGACCTGCGTACGCAGAGGGGTAGTTTTGTGGGTCACAACCCGCCCTTGCCATGACCTTTGACCGGCATATACAGGGTGGTCCGCGCAATTGTTTCAAGTCTTAACTCCGTTATTATTGCATGTACAAAAAAATGCCAAAGGAGGAAAGATAAATGGTTCGAAGAGCACTCCATCTATAGGCCTTTAAATTTTTTTTAAGTGAAGCAGTGCGTATGCAATTAACAATTGCATCATTTCTTTAAATAGAGATGCATATTTTTTTACACAGATCGATTCTTCTGTTCATTCTACGTAAAAAATGATTAGGGTACCATCGCAAAAAAATTATTAGTTCTCGAGATATTTTCAAAAAATGTCTTTACTGAAGAAGATGCTCTAACGCTTCTCCATTACATTCTAAACATTTCTGATAACGTTTTTTTATTGTTTGCATAACTGCGTTTAAATTATCTGCATCACACAACACAAAAGTGTCGTACATATCTCGTTTCTCACTGTTAGTAAAATACATTTTCTTGTATTTAGTGAAATACAGTTACACTTTTCCAAAATCTTAGTTTTCGTACTCGAGTTACGATACGTGAACTACTACTGAATGATGAAATGCTTACTCGTACAAATCAGTGTCTGTTATGATAACAATGTCGAAAGGGTGTTTACCTTTACAAGCGTGTTTACTCTACTAGTCATAAAGCGTTTGAGCATCTTCTTCAATAAAGCCATTTTTTGAAAATATCTCGAGATCTAATAATTTTGTTGCCATGGTACCCTACTCATTTCTTACGTAGAATGAACAGAAGAATCGACCTGTGTAAAAAAATATGCATCTCTATTTAAAAAAATGCTGCAATTGTTAATTGCATACGCACTGCTGCGTCTAAAAAAAATTTAAAGGCCTATAGATGGAGTGCTCTTCGAACCATTTATCTTTCCTCCTTTGGCATTTTCTCGTAAATGCAATAATAACGGAGTTATGACTTGAAACAATTACGTGTATTACCCTGTATAATCTTTTTATGAGTGTTTCAAATGAGCTGACATTTTCTAGCCTGAAACTATTTAAAGAATGTAAGAAGTACTGTTATTGTATAATTCTTTTTAAGTATTTTTAGAAAAGTATTGCAATTTCTACAAAAGCATGAAACGAGCTTACCAAAACACTAAGAAGCATTCAAATGAAACTTTGAAATATAAAATTAAACAAAGTGTACGAGTATAGTTCGCTTGATTATAAATTTTTACAAGAATTTTTCAATAATTCTTTTCTTGTATTATCAGTAATTTTCTTTAATTAATTAGAATGATGTCTGATAAGTAGATTGCAGATTTTGTGCATGTTGAATATTTCGGCAAATAAAACTCTTAGGTTTTATGTCCTCCACAAAGGCAATATATTTAAAAAACAGAAAGTAATTTAAAGACGGTTGAGTTCGGCAGAATTATCGATCAGAAGGTCTCGAACAAAGGCAAAGTGAAACCTTCAAATTGTACTAGTTTATTCTTGCTAAACTCTAACAATGTTATTTATGATATAAACTAATATAATAATCGCATGCTAAACATAATAAAAAGGTATGTGGACTTGTGCAAAATGAAATAACAATATTATAATAATAACGTATGTTTTCTGTATTATTGTACGTTATAAATGCGTAAAATCTGCAATCAACTGCTAAAGTTTTCAGTCATGTATAAATTATAAATTGTAATACAGAGTTTAAATGGGACAGGCACGATTAAGAAACAAAGAGCGTTTGATTCAAGTCACGTTCATTATGCAGTGGCGTTTCTGCGCTGAATCTAACGAACTTAACATCATTCTCGGTTATATAGAATAGAATATGCGGAGCTTCCAAGAAAACGTATTCCAATGCGGTGTGTTCGTTGATGACTTCAACGTAGAAATTAATAGAATAGTAGATCCACAGGGTCAACTGTTCGTAACTCCTGGCGCCGGTGTATCATTCGAACTCGATTAAATAAAACTAGACCTAGACTAACATAAACTCAACTACCGAGAGTCGTTGTTATCTCATAAGTTGTGTGTTTGAATGCTCGTCATTAAAATGCATGATTTTTGAAGGTAACTGTTGGATTTTAGAATGGGTTTGAATAAACCTTACTTCAATTTTATGTTAAAAGATATTCATTATTATATTTGGTTTTCAATAATTTAAGTAAAAGTAATACAATAAAGAAAATAATAAATTTAATACAAGTGCTCTCTACATTCTCTCATACTGATATCAAACGATACTTGTTAGTCTCTCAGATACCAACCACATTCACACACTACATCCTGTATAGTACTGCCTTCACCTATCATACATTAGTTCTAATTATGATTGGCGTCAAAATCAAATTTAAATTGCCTTATTCTAACAGTAACAAAACAAATCAGGTGACGGACTTGATTTTGACATTTACATATCCTGTACTGTATTCTTCATCTCTGGATTAGCTACTTACATATTGAATCAAGTAGTTTTTCGATGATTCCGGATACTTTTGTAGTTTGGATTCCTTTAAGTTGGATGATAAATAGATTAATATGATTTTAGGATCAAGGAACCTTGCACAGTATGTGCAACATTTATTGGGAATGGCTGTTGTATTATTCTTAAGAAGAAAACATTAACAAGATATTAACATTTAATTCTTACTTAATGAGAATTAATAAGAATTAAGCAAAAATTCAACGTTTATTTATATTTATTTTTATAGTAATTATTATTTACATTATTATAAATATGTACATTAACTATATTCAGTGAGTCTCATATGTATTCGTAATTTCTATATCTATTGAAAAAATTATCTAAATTGTATAATAAGTTTGATGTTTCCAAATAAATTTTTCATTATAATACAAAGACGTGAAAAGTTTATTCATATACATATTTATAATGAATTTACTTGTGCTCTGTTTGGTCGGGGTTTTCTGTTAAAAAAACTCCTTAACGAAACCTTGGACAACATTTTCCCTAAAGAAAAAGTTATTTCAAATCACACCCCGAACCACCCCTTTCAAGGATCTCCAACATTTTTGGGACACCCTGTATAATACAATTAGTAAAAAAATGTGTAAAGAAACCAACGAGACTCGTACACTTTGTTTAATTTTATTTTTCACACTTTCATTTGAATTCTTCTTGTTGTTTTGGTAAACTCGTTCCATACTGGTGCAGAAATTGAAATACATTTCTAAAAAGTTTTAAAAATATGTTACACTAACAGTAATTCTTATATTCTTTAATACCTTGTCTGCCCGACTATTACTTGTGAAAAAATAGAATATGTATATAAAATCATGAAAGACACTTAAGATTTGACTTCCTTAATGTAGTTTCTATATGCATATGAAATAAATTGTAAAAATGATCAAACATACCTTAAAACGTACTTAAAATATTCTGAAAGTTATAGAAATATTACATAAATTATTCTCTGTAAAAAGTAATATCATTGGTAAAGGTGAGTTCAAGGATCTAGATTATTGTAAATTACACCAGATGTATATTAGTGTAAAGTACACTTCACAGTCAAATTTTAAACAAAATATACATAAATAGCAAATAATCCCGGTTCGTTGCACAAGAAATCGGACACTAATTGTAAATGAAGTAGCACCTCAAATTTTGTGCACATTTGAATATATTGCAGTTTTTATTTATACGATACTTAAACATATCTTAGAGGATTTTCCAAAATTGCAAAAATTATGGAATTTCTGGTGTTCGAAATATAGTTTCTTTTTTCATTTATTTCTTTAAAAAAAAATATAGCTCTTGAACTAATAGTCAGACGAGAATGGGCCTTTGGGCACAAAAGATAATGTAGTACTGACTAAAAATTATTTCGATTACAAGAAACTGTTTTTACCATTTGTTTAAACAAGTGCTTAATCTTAATAGCGTGGATGGCTTTAAAAATTGAAAAAAAAAATTGAGGATATAGTCTCCTGCATTTCGAATGATTCTTTAATGCACTTTAATGCTCTTAAGCTGGCAGGACCAAATCAGCAGAATCATATCGGACTTAGTGGAATATTTAGCACTTATTGTGTACTAATTTGTATCACCAACAATAATTTTGTACCTCGTACCGTATTCGAAAAAATCGTGCCGCTGCTAGCTTAATATTAAGCAAGCGGTTGAAAATGTTAAAAATTAATATAAATGAAAAAATCAAAGCGGATACATTCTGTACTGAATTTGTACTAATTTGTACCATCAAAAGAAATGTTATACCTGTTACCGTTTTCAAAAAAATTGTAATATTAATATTAAGCTAGCAGCGGCACGATTTTTTCGAAAACAGCGCGAGGTACAAAATGATTGTTGGTGGTACAAATTAGTACAAAATAAGTACTAAATATTCCACTAAGTCCGATATGATTCTGCTGATTTGGTCCTTCCAGCTTAAGAGAGGTTTGAGAATGTTAGGGGTGAGTCCAAAGGTGGTGCGCGCCTTCCAAACGGTTGATGCGTCGTCTTCGGAGGATCCTAGGCATCTAGGAGCGGAGCGAAGCAAAGAGGCTGGTTGGCTGGTGACTCCGTGACCCAGTTTCCCCCGACCTGACGCCGATAAACGTGGATTTCGTACGCGAACATAGAATCATGGCGGCTCGCCGCGTCGCGGCACCCTTGTCGTCATCCTCGTCGTTCGTCCGCAGTCGGAGACGTCATCGACGAGTCCTTCTCCAGCTCGGTCGCTCGCGTCGTTAGCTCGCGTCCCGACACCGACGTCGACGTTCACGCTCATTCTGCCTCGCGACGCTATGCGTCGCGTCCTCGGCAGCTGTGCCAGCTGCTCCAGCCGTTTCGAGGTAGTTCTTGCTGACGATACTTCTCCCTCGTTCACCTCTCCGTAGATAGGCAACATTTATAGATGACGAATGAACCAATACATTTGCTAATTGTTTATTCGCGACGTTCATTCGAAGGAGCAGTGATAATTCGGATAAATTAAATTGTTTCGATCTACTATATTCGAGTGTGTATGTAACGACTTCGGAATTTAGTGGAATTTTCATTTATTGTGAAATATTTGGTTTTCTTATTAAAATTAGAATTTTTATTCGACCAGTGATTAATTTTGATTTTGATTTCTTTTATTCGAGATTCAGTTTACCGTGGAATATTTGGAATGTTTATTCCAACAGTGATGAACGTTGGTTTTTCTCTTTAATTTGAGATTCTTCATCGTGAGATATTTCACTTTGTTATCCATATTGGAAGTTTTATTATACCAGTGATTTTAACTTTTTCTTTGTTTAATTCAAGATTTTGATCGCACCTAGAATTTTTATTCGACCAGTGATTGTAGCCTTTGATTTTTGTATTTTAGATTTTGTTCCAAATTAGAATTTTGTCCATCTCAACCCCTGTCCCGTGAGTCATCCCAGTGCTCTAGTTTCTGGATTCTGTTCTCGATGGACCATGGTACGAGATTCGAAGCCGTCGAAGAAACCACTGTGATTTCATGGATAATCGGATAAGCTAGATCTCGGCCAGGCTATCCCATGTGTTTGCGGATGTCGTATCGTTTTATCGAAATTTTCTTTGGGAGTGTTCAGGTAGTGTTTTCAATACTCTATGGTTTAATCTCGTTTTCATCTCTTGTGTTTTGAGATCGTCCCGCGATTGTTCGCATCGAAACCTGTTTGCGATGCTGTGTCTTGTTGCGTTTGGAAGAGAATGTTTCTAGTGCGATGGAACCTCAATTTAACGAAAAGAATACTACGTTAGCCCGCCCCTAAATTGATTATACCATTCGCTGCTTTCCTGGATTAGTTCAAAATTGAATTCTTGAAGACTTTACAAGTGGAGTCATGTATAATAGATATTAAAGTATGCGATGGATCACGGACTAAATGAATCTTCTAAATAAAATAAATGTACAGCTACAAGATTGTTAGTTGAAAAGGATGTATTTAATTCATACATTTCTTAAAGCCTTGAAATATACTACACTCACTTATTTTGCAATTTTTATCCATTTAATATGTGTGTAAATACTTCAAGATCGATTATTTTATGATGTATAATGTATTTTCATACATGTATGTTACATATGCATATACAGTTACGAAACATTACAATTATCTTCTTGAACATATTTCACATTATAAACAGGTTTTCCAACACTAACTCTAAAAAATGATTAACATCAATAATTTCCTAATACATAATTTATAATACATAAAATAATAATTTCTTGATACATTATACATAGACAAATGTTCTAACTGTATGAATGATTAGCCAATAAAAGCTGGCTTCAATCTAAATTTCAAGTCCAGAAAAGTTAAAAAAGATTATACTCTGTCTAAAAACATTTAATTTCTTTTGAATTAAACGACCACTGGCTTCCACATTAAATTAATCTCTCAAGTCGAGGTTCTAACGCATTCCGTATAATTTCGTTTGGAAAGTTAAGGACGCTAGTTGATCTCTACCAGCATTTTCCTGCATTATCATTACTTTATCAATTTTGGTTTGGACTCACCGCGCTGCCCTAGATACGATAGATGCGATCGCGTTTAATGGACTCGTCCTGTGGGATGTCCTAGTCACGTTTCTGCCTCTCGGGTTATCTCGATTCATAGATAATCGAAGAACCAGCGCTATAT
Source organism: Hylaeus anthracinus (assembly GCF_026225885.1). NCBI lineage: Eukaryota > Metazoa > Arthropoda > Insecta > Hymenoptera > Colletidae > Hylaeus > Hylaeus anthracinus. The sequence continues at coordinate 15,551,702 of NW_026534341.1, read as the reverse complement.
AACGTTTCTTCATTTATTCTCGCATGCCCTATTATCGTAGCTAAGGTTTCTCAAAGAGCCACCTATTGTCCAATGTTTACTTTTCTGAATTTAAGCAAGTGTAGTCTTTGTTCATCCAGTTTTTAATGGAGTTTCCTTAGGAAGCCATTGGAGTAGAAATAATTATCTTCCCTAATCGTCGAATCGATTACATGTATATTTATTAGGTCTTGTGATGGTTCGTTTGAGTTTATTTACTCGATAACGAAGCTGCTAGAATTCCAGATTGCGTTTACGTAGTACATTATTATAGAAGAACAGTTTTTATTGTAATAGGTATAGGTTTTCAAGGAAAGGTTCTCAAGGTTGACACGTTGACTTTTTAATTAGATTTTGCACAGTGGTAGATGATAAAGGACTAAGGCTAATGGTATATATTATTATTTTGATGGTAGATTGTGGATTTTATGCATTTATGATATAAAGCACGATATTACAAATATATGCTATGAAATATTAATATGGCTACATTAATTGATAGAATATATTCCACATCTATTGTGTATATTTTCTGTTTTTAGATACACATGATGTAAATTGTTCTTATATAATATTAGTATATTTCTCCAGATAAACAGTAGTCATTCTTTCAATGTTGTATATCTTATAAATAGACTGAGAAGTTTAGGTATTTATAGGACACAGTAATACGACAAACATAGAAGATATCCACAATACATATGGAATAGATTCTGTTAATTAATGTAGCAGTATTAAGTTTGTCTTGCATAGATGCCTACATCTTTTGGTTACGTTTAGTATTTGTTTCTTGTATTCGTATGAATCATAAATGCATAAAACACGTAGTGTACTTAGACTTTTATAAACTATAAAACGTTTGCCCTCAAAAACTATATACTATCAGCTATTACTATCACTTTTTTATCATCTTTCACTGTGGAAGAGTTAATGAAAAATTTACTTCACGCTTGAGAACCTTTTCTTGTTAATTTATAGTAATGTATTATAAATGCTAGTTAGTTTTATAAACTGCAACCTAAAAGTATAACATTCCATCGCATTTTGCAACGTTAGAAATTCTTTGCTGGAACTTCGCGCTTTCCAATTTCGTCACTAACGCTAAACGTATGAAATTTTCAGTAGATCGCCACCAGATAAACTTCCCAGCCTCGGTTTGCATGGCTTCTAGCAAATTAAATTCGGTGAGGGTTTTTTGTACTATTTTAAAACGAATTTTCGCGCTGCCATTGGTCGAGACGAATTAATCGGTGACCTAGTAAGATTTCCAACCATCGATCCCAACCCCTTCCACCATTTTCATCTTGAACTATTTTCGGATGTTTTTTATTTACATTTTTCTGCGCTCTGTATTATGTTACATACCGATATTCCCAGTCTAAATTCATGTAACGTGACGGACCATTGGTATGGAGACATCTAATGTTTATTGTTTATTGTTTAATAAAAGAGTGTACTCACCATCCCCTATATGCAATTTCTTTCACGTACAATTCAACAGATTTATTAAAAATCAATATAGCTTTAATATTGTTTTCTTCATTAACTTCCAAATATGTAACGTACGAAATCAAGTGATTATTACTAGACTGTGGATGTTTATGCATTTATAGCAAATAAAAATATTGGAATATGTATGACAATATAAACAAATACAGAAATATGTATGAAATACCAACAATAGTATATAATTTTTAGCATTTAGAATATAAAACATACCTTCTCGTACTTCTTTTTCTATTCAAATCTTAATTCTTTATATAAATCAATAAAAATATGAATTTTCATAAACATCCGCAGTCTGATTATTACAAATTATATGTGATTATTATTAGACTATGGATATTTATGCACAATCATCTTTTGCAGTTACAGAAAAAGAAATTAAATTTAAATGAAAATACATGTTATTTTGTAAGCAGTATAATATATAGTTTATTGTTGATATTTTATATAAATTTGCATTTAATATATTCTTAGAGATTTACCCATACTTGCATGTATTATAAATGCATAAACATTCGCAGTCTATGTATCCATTTATTTATTTATTTTTTTATTTAAAACCTCTATGTAGAGATTATTTTGCTATCTACATTGCTGTCTGTATTTTGCAGTCTAATTATAATACAATTTACACTAAATAATTCATAAAGGTCGTCACTTCAAAATACAGGAAATAAGAAATACGTTGAGAAGAATTTTGTCTAAAATTATTTTAACTGAATCTCTTTATTATCTCTAAACGTTCGACAGAATAGATTAAGAATAGATTTTAATATATTTGTTATACTTTGGGGCATGCGACTCCAAGGCCTGATTTTGCAATTTCGGCCTTAAAACTTTATAAACAATAAAAGTACGTTTTGTTTTCTCTTATAGAAGAAATTTGTTTACATATACAGTGTGTGGAATGTATTCGTACATCAATCAATTTTCCAAAATACTTTTGTGTGAAATTGTAGTTTCTTAACTACTTTTTTTATAATCAATGATATTCTACATATTCTCGGAAATCTTTAGAATATAGTTGAAACAACAATTACTAGTTTATATAATTTGCGAAATTAACGAGAAAATACGAAAAATCGGTAGAACTGTAGAAGTAATAAGTATTCGCACGGTTCTTATGACGAACAATTTACAGTAGAATTTGTAACATAAGCACATCAGTTTATTGCTTTGTGGGAATTAAAAAATATTAAATTTCCAATAAAGTACTTTTAAAAATGGCTCTAATAGAGGAATGGAAAAAGATCACACTTCGAATAACATCGACATTTATGATAGTCAATTTAACGTCTAAAAGAGTTGCAGTAATTATAAAACCAAAAGGATATCCCATGAAGTATTAATAATTTATAAATTAATGTAAATTTCGTTTTTTTTTTTAATGAAGTTTTAACAACTTAACACTTGTACGAATACTGCTTTTGTATTTCTATCAATTTATTATTTTTTCTTGTTGATTTCTCACTTATACAAAATACCTAATCTTTTCGTATTGTATCTGTGTCGGCACCCGTACACACAGGTACGCCGCCGGCTATAGTCGGCATCCGTAACGAAAGGGTTAAGAAACAAATTTTTGAAACAAACGCGGTCCACAGCTTCAACGGATTAAGCGATTCTCACGAATCCTCCGCCAGTTGAAAGGAAATTTAATTTTTGGGGCCATCAGGAAGCGATTTTTGTTAAAAACTATATTACACATTTTTTTTCGTTCATTGCAGCAGAAAAAAACAGCAACAAAATTCAGTTTTTCAAACGCATGCCATTGTCTTATCCAGAGGATTTAAAAAAATGAAAAGCGGTAAGGCCCACAAATTTATTCTACTTTAATAAATCGAAATCGGTTTTTGGTTAGGATAAAGTAGCAAGGCTGTGAAGCGCCCCGCGCAGAGCAAACGACGCCGTGCATTTATTTATTTGATCTGAGCTAGAACCGCCATTTTGGATTCTTTTTTCAGAATAAATTGAAATTTAACTTGCAACTATACAAGAATATATTACTTTGAAACCCATATCTAATAAGTATTTATTTTATATATAATGATATAGGACTCTCAGTTAGGTTAGGTTTTGTTGAATAACTGCAAAATGAGTTTCTCTGTGGAAAGAGATTTTTTTATTTTATTAATTATGTTACTATATTACATCATTTACAATGGGTTTTTACCTATGGAAAGAGAAATGACATTAAATGTCAATTATTCATTCTTTCACTTTCACTATTCTCTTTTTATCTTTTCTACATTCTTTTCTCCCTCTGGTGTTCTAATTCCGAAACTGTTGCGCCGTAAGTGCGCGAGGTTACTTTGAAAGAAGTACACCGTACTTTCTTTACATATATTTAAACAAAATTCCAGAATTTCACATATGTTTCATGGATCTCGACGGTAACTTCCCCTTAAAACCTTTATACCAAACTATATTACATATAAAACACTTTATGTAAATAGACAAAATACAAAAATTGTAATAAATGTGCAGCCAGGAAGAACCTCGAACATCCGATTTTCGCGTGCCATTGCTCACTGCTTAAAATAATGACAACGTATTAACCAGTTTATTTAATGTTTAATACACTGTGTATCTCCACGAACATCATTGGCACAGATGTTGGAACAGCTGTCTCCTTAGTTTCGTTGCGGATAGCATAGACATAAGATGGGCCAATGTCGGCAGTTTCTCTGCTACGTCCTCTTCTTGCAACTTACGATGGCGTAGCGCGACATGCGCGATACCACAGTATAAGTAGAGATGGCGAGAACTGCTACTTTTGAATCATTCGTGATTCAATCATATTCATTCTCAATCACGATGATTTTTCAATCACAGTGATTCGTGATTCTTCATGATCGCTTCTGATTGGTGGAGAACATTCTATTCACTTTTCACGAATTATGTTGTTCTTAGATTATATATATATCATAATATGGTCTAAGAGCAATGTTAATATAATTTTAATACAATTTACATTTGACTCATTTCTAGTTTATTGAATTTCCGCTAAGGGGAGACAGTGAGACACCGCTTCTGAAACGCCATCTTCCGGATCACGGTCGTGATCGAAGTTTAATCACGACTGCGATCGTAATTGTGTGATAACCGTGAAAAAATAACTTTTTGGAAAAAATTTAACAGCTTTGAAAAAGGTGCAGTGAGAAGCATGAAATAATTTCTAGTTAATGTATATGAATTCGCACTAGCTCTAGATATAATTGCTTAAAAGTATGGGAAAATGTAGTGAAAAGTGTGAAATAATTTCTATTTAAACTTCATTGTTATTCACCGTCGTTTGATGAATTTGGTTAAATTATTCAATACATCATATTAAATGCAATGCACATTTTTCGGAGACGGCGCATAATGTAAAATTACTGTCTTAGCGAATTATCGAGGACTGTCTGGATTCCAAAAAGATCGATATACGTCAACACGATTCGTCTGTCTCTCTCTCTCTCTCTTCTGTCTCTCTGACAATAATGGCCACCACGGAGAGCGACGTGGTGCGGAGAGACGTAAACGCCTGGAAATTTTGGCATCCAAATTGTTCTCCGAAGATGGGAATACATAGAGCGTCACCGCTGACATACGTCACGTAATCGTCATCGACGCGTGCGAGAAATATGTTACAAAGCTTCGTGCTTCGTCTGTTTCGAACTGCGAGACTTCTTGACTTTCTTGTGATTCACCAGTTTTACATAAAAATCTTTGTTTCCTTTAGACATCGGTATTTGCTTCGTCTGCGAACTGGGAAATTTCTTACGTTAATTCTGTCAACTCGACAAAATTCTGTTCGAGCAAAGATACCGAACAACTACCTACAGACAAAAGTACCAAATTTGGTTTAACTATCTGTCGAAGGAACAAAAAATATGAACTGTAATTATTGCTATTATACGTATTCATATTCATACAGTATTTCCATGGGGAGAGTTTATACATTAGCAGTAATCAATTTTGCCGCCCCTCCCCTCCAAAAAAGCCCCAAATCTACTCAAACTATATTTCTGTGTACATACTATATACATTAACTATTAATTCCTCATAGACAATAAACATGTATACATTGACAGCATTCAATACTGCCGCCTCTATCAAAAGCTAACCCAAACCGGAATTAAAAAGTTTTTACATCTGCGCCGCCTCCGAAAAAGGTGCATTGCATTTAATATAATGTATTGAATAATTTAACCAAATTCATCAAACAACGGTGAATAACAATGAAGTTTAAATAGAAATTATTTCACACTTTTCACTACATTTTCCCATACTTTTAAGCAATTATATCTAGAGCTAGTCCGTATTCATATACATTAACTAGAAATTATTTCATACTTTTCACTGCACCTTTTTCGAAGTCGGTTAAATTTTTTTCCAAAAAATTATTTTATTTCATTCTTTTTAGTGGCAATCTATAACCAATAGGTTTCATGCAATAAGAATAGTTATGAGCAATATACAGGATGACCCAAAAACGTTAGAGGTCCTTGAAGAGGGTGGTTCTGGAGGGTGGGGCGACATGAAACAATTTTTCCTTAGCAAGAATGGTGCAAGAAGTGGTGCGAAGCCTACGCTACCGCAGGCACTCCACCGGCATACTCGCGCTCTGATTGGTCGGAGGTGTCTGTCAATATCTCCTTAACGAAGCCTCGAACAACATTTTCGCTAAGAAAAAATTGTTTTAAATCACCCCCCTCCCCCCCAAAAAAAACACTCCATTCAAGAACATCCAACATTTTTGGGACACCCTGTATTGTTGCAAATGGGATTATCAGGAGTACATGTGAAAGGATTGATTGCGTTTCGTAAATTCCTTATTGAGCTACATCAGAGCATAGCAATTTTGCACCAACAATGGTTTTAAACAGTGGAAGTGTCCATACATTTTTGCCAATGGGAACACCACGAATTCATCTATCATGAAATGCGGAAAATTCCATCTCGATTGGTTAATTCCATGCCGAGTTTCAGCAAAGAAAAGGAATGTTGCAATAGCAATAGTTATAAACAATTAAAAAATTCATAAATTTTTGGAAATGTGATCATCGCGAAAACCTGTACGGCAGCAAAATGTAAGGGATTTCATCGATTTCAGGCCAAACATACGTGAAATAGTACGCTCTTTGCGATAAAAAGTGATATAAAGTGGTAAAAAACAAACTGAGGACAAATGTTTTGTTATGGAACCAAATGGCAAATGCTCTTCCAGATGCAAGAAGTTTCAATTTGATTGGTCCATCTGTCTCGGAGTAAGAAGCAAGACAAAATTTTTTTGTTTTTTAAAAAAAACGGGTAAAAAATGACAAATCACAAAATGTTTCTTTTACGCGACCAACTGGAAGAAATATTCGACAAGATGCAAGAGATTTCACTCCGATTTCTCAAGCCATCTCGACGTAATCGGCAAGCATACCTGAAAATCACGGTTTTTTGCTAAAAAGACGGCTAAAAAATGACAAATTGGAAAAAGTTTTGATAGCAGGATCACTGGGAGAATATGCTCTACAAGATGCAACAGGATTCATTCCGATTGGTCAAGCCATCTTGGCGTAATCGGTGATCAGACATAAAAAAAAAATATATATACAGGGTGTCCCAAAAGTTGGGGATGAGCCGGAAATGGGGGGTAGCTGAGACGATTCTGAACAACAATTTCCTTTGCAAAAATGTCGGATGGGGCTTCGTTAAGGAGATATTAAGCGAAAACCCCGACCAATCAGAGCGCTCGTAGAGCGTTGGAGCGGCCGCGGTAGCGAAGGCTACGCGTTGGCGGCCGCGCTTGTACGCGAACAAGTGACTCGACGTGCTTCGAAAGACATTGACGCTGCCGCCTAGCGCGTAGCCTTCGCTACCGCAGCCGCTCGAACGGACTACGCGCGCTCTGATTGGTCGGGGTTTTCTCTTAATATCTCCTTAACGAAGCCCCATCCGACATTTTTGCAAAGGAAATTGTTGTTCAGAATCGTCTCAGCTACCCCCCATTTCCGGTTCCTCCCCGACTTTTGGGACACCCTGTATATATATGTACATGTCGAATTAAGTAACCTCCTCCTTTTCGAAGTCGGTTAAAAATCACTGTTAGTGATCTTTCACGCCATCCCTAAGTATAAATACAAGCAGTAGCGTCACTTGACAAAAGTAGCGTCCGCAAATGTGCATACCAAGAATATGGCGACGACGCTGTTTCCTATATCATACACTAGATGGTACTAATAGTAACCCACATGTGGGGTAATCACAGATAATGGATCTGTGTTCAGGGCCACTTCTGATAGATTAGCCGGGGAAGGATGGTGTAACTAACAATTCTGCAGTACTCAGGATAACTTTCTTTCACTTTCCTCCTACTCTCTACAAAGGTTCACAAAGCTCTCACAATCCCGAGAGGAAAGCGGAGGCGTGGGGGTAGATCCTTAAGGCGCGTCCCCACAGACACCACGCGCAGCGTCACACGTCGACTCAATTTATTGCGCAACGTCACAGTAATATACTGTGGCAGCGTGGTTACGTGTGGTGTGTTTCATATGATTACTCGGTTTACTTTTATGTTATACTTATAAATTTGTAATATTTTAAACTTTGAATTTGTGTTACTTTGTAATCTGAATATTATTTTTACAATCTATAAAATATATATATATA
>NW_026534341.1:15511433-15543433 GCF_026225885.1 Hylaeus anthracinus | reverse complement strand
TCTGAATATTATTTTTACAATCTATAAAATATATTTTTCTTTTATAGGAAAATATAAATAGATGTTTTTTTTACTAAAACACTATATTTTTTAAATTCCGGCACTTATGTTCAGTGTTTTATACAGGGTGTCTAAGAAATGTTGGAGGTCTTTGAAATGGGTGAGGTTCGGGAGGTGATTTGAAACAACTTTTTCCTTAGCGAAAATGTTGTCTGATGCTTCGTTAAAGAAATATTAACGGAAAACACTGACCAATTAGAGTATGCCGTTGGAGCGGCCGCGGTAGCGTATGAAAGCGGCTGCCTAGCACGTAGCCTACGCTACCGCGGCGGCTCCAACGGTATACGCACGCTCTGATTGGTCAGTGTTTTCCGTTAATATCTCCTCAACAAAACAACGGGCAAAATTTTCGCTAAGAAAAAAGTTGTTTTAAATCATCTCCCGAACCTCACCCCTTTCAAGGTGTTACAACATTTTTGGGACACCCTGTACATACCGTTTGCAATTGCCTTTCTTTTTCTTTTAGTTTAAATATGCGCGCGGTGCATACCACGAACATGGCGGACCTCGGACACCAACATCAAAGGTGCCGACACGGAGTGACGCCACTGGCTATACTTATACTGTAGCGATACTGATCGTTACCTCGTGAACCTACTCTGTATTGCTGCATTAGTTTAAAATTTATAAGCAGAAAAACGACAAAAATCACGATTTTTTAGCATTAAATTGTAAATAACAAGAAAACGGAACAGAGTTGAAAGTGAAAAACATATACCTATTAATCTACGCATCCTCTTTTATGTAACTGCACAATAGGTTTGCTGTTACTATTTTTGTCCCAAAAACGCTGTTTTAATTCTCTACCGATTGGCCTAGAACGTATATTGCGAACAAACGTGGACTCTATACATATTTTAGTTCGTATACCAAAGTTTGTTTATGTAATCACGATATATTTTCGGTTATTGCAAAATATTTTTGTAGTTTTCTCAATTGGAGAAAGTGGGTTTTAAATCAGGAAGATTTACTGAGGGTCTGATGAAGATTTTTGAAGGGTTGAAATGTTATAGATTAATACAAATTTATGTTATCAAGTCTCATTTATACAGGGTGTTAAGGCTATTACGTTTTTCTTGTAAATGGTATACATGACAGAAAATTGAAAGAGGAAAGAGTGATGGTGTATTATATCCAATGAAAAATGAAAGAGGAAAAAGTGATACTGCTTTTTATATGCAATGTAACCAGACATATAAATGTTTCGCAATTGTACTATTTTTAACCGACTTCGAAAAAGGAGGCGGTCACTCAATTCAACACTGGTTTTTATTTTTTTATTTTTTTTATTATTTTTTTTTTTTTTTTTACTTTTTTTTGTGTCTGTTCCGTGAGTACGCCGAGATGGCTTAATGTCTCCCAGTTGGTCCCGTTATCAGGATCTTTTGCGATTTGTCATTTTTTAACCAATTTTTTTTATATAAATATCGCGAAAAGTGTACAATTTCACATATGTTCTGCCTCAAATCGATGAAATCGATGAAGCTCCTTATATTTTGCTGCCGGGCAGAATTTCGAGATGATCACATTTGGAAAAATGTATGAATTTTATTATTATTTATAACCTTTGTTACTGCAAAATTCCTATTTTTTTATGTAACTCAGCAAGGAATTAATCGATCGAGATGGAAACTTCTGCATTTAATGACAGCTGATTTCATAACGTTCGAATTTGCAAAAATTTATGGACATTCTATTAAATGTTTATAACTATTGTTATTGCAAAATTCATATTCTTTGACGTAACTCGGTAAGGAATTTACCGGTCACGATAAATTCTTTCACATTTAGTTGCACATGTATTCCTAACGATCCCATGTGCAAGAATATACATATCGTTCATAACTATTGTTACTGTATGAAACCTTTTGATTATAGATTGCCACTAAAAAGTGTGAAATAAAATAATTGTTGGAAAAGAAAATATAACCGATTTCGAGAAACATTAAAACCGCACTAAAAAGTATGAAATAATTCCTAGTTAATTCCTATGACCAGCTCTAGATCCAATTGCTTAAAATTATGAGAAAATGCAGTGAAAAGTGTGAAATAATTTCTATTTAAACTGCATTATTACTCACCAGCTCTTGATGAATTTGATTAAATTATTAAATACAGCATATTAAATACAATGCAACCTTTTCGGAGGCGGCGCAAAATTAATACAAGCATAAATACGAGCATTTCTCAGAAAATAGTACAAATATGAAAGATTCATATGCTTGGTTACATTGCATATAAAAAACAGTATCACTTTTTCGTTTTTCATTTTTCTATCATGTGTACCATTTACGAGAAGAAAAGTGGCTAGTAATAGCCTGAACACCCTATATAATGATACATAACAGTGATATGAAAACGAAGACAAGTAAAGGAAGATTAATTGTGTGAAAGGGAGAACAGATTATATAACAAATTTTTGATGTTATAATTTTAAAATTTGTATTAATTATATATATTTATTAATTAATTAATTTGTAATAATTATATTGTCCATCATTTTGGAGTTCAAATTTTTAATTTAAATTTAATGAAATATTCATAAATTTGATATTTAGCGAGCAATTTTTTACATTCTGATGTTTTCTTTGCAAATGTCTTCACATAATTAGGCTAGGAACGATTAGTCAATTAATCAGCACTTTTCTTACAGAATACAAGTTATCTCAATGGTTACACACAGTCAGCCTAGGAAAAGTGCTAATTTGTCATATTTAGATAAATAAATAACGCACTGAAGAAATTTTAACTACAAGTTTAAGAAGGGAACTCATATGAGAAGGCCAAATATTATATGGTTTTTGCGATTTTGTTTGCAGAGAAAAATTTTTCTAATTTTTTGTTATCTCTAAAAATATTTTGGGTATGTTTCAAAATACACGTAGTAATTTTTTTAATTTATTTCGCACAGAATCAGATCACAGAACAGATCAACTTCCCTATAGCAAGTTCTGAGAATTCTGGAGGTCACAATTGTTATCTGAAGCAAATGAAATTTTTTTTACATTATTAATATGTTTTTCAAGAGTATGAACGTAACTACGACCAAAAAAGGTGAAAATTGAATTTTTTAGTAGTGGTTAAAAACAAAGTATCAATATTTACCATTTTTGTCCAGCTTTTTGGAATAAAAACATAATTTAAACAATTATATCAATCAAATTTTTAGTTCATGTTGAAACTGTTCAAATAAAGTAAGCGTACATAATGTTTGAAAACGATTGGTTAATTAATATTTGAGTTATCATTTCCAGGACATGTAAAAATATTGTTTTTTAAAAAAATGGAATATCTCAATGATTTTTCTGTGAAATGAATTTATAAAACTACCAACTGCACCTTAAAACGTCCCTAAAATATCCTCAAAGTTGAAGAAACTTCACATAAATTCTTCTCTGTAAACAAAACATTATCTCAAAAAACACTTAATACTTGGACCTTTACTGTGGCTTCCTCGCTTAAAGAATTGATCGTGGTAACCAATGAAGCTTTTCTTGCCTATCGGATATACGAAGGAAAACAAAGATTGTGTTCCAGAGTAATCAGATGATCGTGTTTAGAGAAGAAATATATCGTGAATGTAATGCAATTTCCAGTTCCCTTGTTTCGGGGCAGAATCACTGGGAAGAATTCATTCCCTCGATTTATCGAGAGGGATAAACAGGGATCGTCGAAGTGGAGTACTCTTTGCGTTTACAATATTTGCTTAACGTTGCCAAAAAGTTCGTCGACTTACTAACGGGAGAAACCGCAGCTGCTTGAATATTTTCTGGCGTTATAAATCTCTCGATGTTGTTCCACGATCGCGAAACGCGTCAGCTTCGTTCGCATTTTTTATGCGAAATAAAAGTAGTAATCAATGCTACGATCATTCAAGTATCCATAGGTTGAAAAAATACAAATTCAATGTGTAATGTTCAATTGTGTAGAATGTGAAACTTCTACTCAATTGCATCATAAATGCATCAAATGTGCAGTCTAGTTATTGTACTAAATTAAAAACTCGAAAAATCAGTTGAGTTTAAGAAAATGAGATACTCTCCAATCGAGCTTATTATCGCCTTGACCTGGTGATTACAATGGTGGTCATCGTGAGCCCCCCCCCCCCCCTACACACAGACACACACCCTCCTCGCAGGGTCAAAAACTAAAATGGTCCAAAAATTGTTTTTTTTTTGCAGCGATCTCAGTGAATACATCATTTCCAATTTTTTTCCCGTGAATGCAAAAATAAACCTAACCTTACGTTTACCTGAAACGAAATGTTTACCTTTTGGGTGTGTTTATTTTTTGCTGTACGAAGCGAAATATAAGTGTGAAATTTCTATAAGGCCACTTAGTTTGTACTTAGATTCTGAGCTAATAAGTCCAGTTAGGTACAATAAAGAAAGTGAAACTCCAATAAAAAAAGTAAGTATTTGCGTAAAAACTGATCTGTAAATTGATTAAAATTATAATGTTTTATAATTTAATTTCCTACTAGTAAAATGCCACGAGAACAATTGTTAACCACTGAAGAAAAGGCATCCATTGATGCTTATAGGGATATGGGATGTTCTAATCGCATAATTGCAAAGAAAATTAACCGCTCACGTTCCGGTGTAAATAATTACATAAATGTAGGAAAAAATTATGGCAAAAACCATCCCAAAGGGGGAAATAAAAAGCTGACCAAGAGACAGCATTCATTATTAATGAGATCTGCATCAAGAGAATTGAGAAGTGCAGCACAACTTCGCGTTGAATTAAATTTGCCAGTAACTACAAAACGCGTACAACAAATTTTAAAAAATTCCAAACGATTCCACTGGACAAAAATGGTGGAGTAACCAGCACTCAAAGCCAAACACAAACAGGCTCATCTTGATTTTGCAAAAACACACATGTCCTGGTCCAAAGAATGGGTATTTGTTATTTTTTCTGATGAAAAGAAATTCAATTTAGGCGGCCCAGATGGTTTCAAATATTACTGGCATGATTTAACGAAAGAAAAAGACATAACAATGAGTCGCAACTTTGGTGGTGGTTTATTAATGATCTGAGCTGCATTTAAAGCTGACGCCAAGACACCAATCTGTTGCATTACTCCTAAAATGAATTCTGAAAAATATACAGAATTATTAGACACAATTTTAATACCATCTATTGAAGATATTGGACACGATAACTTCATTTATCAACACGATAACGCTGTCATCCATACATCAAATTACACGAAGCAGTGGTTAGGTCAAAAAAATATCAGGATTTTGACATGGCAAGCTTGGTCCCCAGATTTAAACTCAATAGAAAATCTTTGGGGGATACTCGCGAGGAAAGTTTTTGGCAATTGTAAGGAATACAGTACTGTTTGTAAGACATATAAATTCTGTAGAATAGTTTTTTGTTAATTGTACGTTTTTTTCCGATCTCGCGACGGTTATCCGCGGTCTCTTCTTCTGTCGCCTTTTCCGTTCTGCCCGTGGCGTAGCATTTTCCGCCTTTAAATGGCCAGCACGCGCCCCACTCTTTCTTGGGGAAGACCCCAATGTAGCCGGCTCTACGAGGCCTGGTCAAACTCATGTCACACCGACGAAACATGGTAGGGTCCCGCCGAAATTCGACTTCGACCCTCGCCACGTTCTCCGGAGTCTAAACATCCCGCTAATTTATGGGGAGGCATTTGAACAGCTCTGGCCGTCGCCAGGCTATTGCCATGTCGCCTCACTGTCATTCGCTCTTACATGTTAATGAATTATGGAAAGCAGTGAACGAAGCATGGACATCTATTCAAAAAGACACACTTCAGAGTTTGATTTCGTCAATGCTCCAACGTATTTTCGAAGTTATTCGAAGAAATGGCAGTTCTACTAATTATTAATGAAGAAATAAAAAAGATTTTACTGTTAATTTTGACGTTACATATTTAAAAAATATATGACTTTATAGAAATTTCGCAGTTTATTTTATATGAAATTATATATTTACGTTTACTTCTTTAAATAAATATTATTTCTATTATTTCAATCTACATGGTGTCTACGTATAAGTTCAGCCATACGCAGGATGTCAATTCTACAACAAATTTCCAACAAAAAATTACTCTTAGATATTTTCTTTGTATCGCCTTATTCTCAAGAATTTTCACTTTTAATATTTTTTCCCGAAGAGTGCCCATCAAACAACTATGTCTTTGAAACCGAAAAACGAATACAGAGAAAGTCAAATTTTTTAAAGTTTTCACAATGTAAAGTTTGACCTAATTTTTCACTTGTTAAATCTACGTAATAAATTTTGGTTTGGCATTAGCCAGATGAGAAATTTAACGCTCTTTCGAATAGTATACTTAGTTTTAAGTTTCCACTGTAATTTAGTGAAGTTATGGCCGTTTCAAAAGTGTCAAATCGAAAACGCAGAAAAAATATTAAAAGTGAAAATTCTCGAGAATAAGGCGATACAAAGAAAATGTCTAAGAGTAATTTTTTGTTGGAAATTTGTTGTAGAATTGACATCCTTCGTATGTCTGAACTTATACGTAGACACCCTGCATATATATATATATATATATGTGTGTGTGTGTGTGTGTGTGTGTTTTTAATAAGCCTAAAATGAAATTATACTCAAATTTATCATAAGTACAGAATAATTATAAGATACTACCAAAAAACATGGTAGCTTTATGGAAATTTCGGGCACTGTACCTAACCCTGATCTAGAGTGTTTATATTGGACAATTTCGGTGCTTTCGATGGCTGGTGCTTCGACTGCGGTGGAGCATAAACCACACAAGCGCCCCGCCAAAAACTACCTCAAACCTACTCAGACAGTATTTCCGTATAGACAGTATGTATGCTACAATGAATGTGATAAATGCCGGGATTATCCGTAATCCCCAGTTTATCCGATTCACTGTAACATGTACATTAACAGTATTCAATATTCCCGGCCCGACCAAAAACTACCCCAAACCTACTCAGATGTGTTGAATACCACCCTAGGTTAACTAATACCTTTAAGAATAAAAAATTTACGTATGTAATTTATACTAATTATTGTCGGTTACCCTTCAATCTTAAGGAGGGAGGTGTTGGATATCGCTTAGGCTAATCTGTACCTTCTGTACTGTACCATCTGTACTGGAATCCTCATTACTTTAGGTTAGTCAGTAGTTTTATCTTCATGGGATAAGTAAATATTTTTAAGTTTCAAACCTAGTCATCCGTCCATACACCAACTACGCATCCGACCCTTGTACCCTTACTCACTAACTCCGAATAATACGTCCGACTCCTTAACATCCAATGATTGTCATTGGTCCTTCCCCTTATTTCCACCACCTTCTGAATTCTTAAACACAAACCTTTAAAAGGATACCAAAACTCTTCCCTTGAGCTTTTTCGTAACACAATTTAACAGAAGTAGGAACGCAGCGGTAATCTAGTTTCTAAGTACCGAATTGTAGTAGAAACCGAACTAAATCGGAAATAAATCGGAATCTAACAGACGGTAGATTTCGGACCTGGTGCTATGATGTTCCTCCACATAAAAAGAAAAGTTGAAAATGACGTTCTCACCGATATCGGTGCAAAAATCTGTAACGGAATCAGAAGGGAACGAATGGAAAGTAAAACTAAATTGGGTAAATTGAAAGCACGTGTACTTTATTCGGCGTCCGATACTCGAATGGCGTCGCCAACGGTTTGCGATCGACGTTTTTCGGCGCGGCCACGGCGTGCTCGTCGCACGTATCGGGTTACGTTCGCCTCGAGATAGAGCTTGTACAGTTACTCCCAAAATTGAGCGTACACCTATAACGGTAATGAAAAGTGGCAGGAAACTGAGTGTAAACACACGTATTCAAAAGTAAAAATACAATATACATTTTATTCACGCTCAATTTTGTGTTAGTAAAACAGCTATACTTTTACGTTTTTTTATTAAATATAGATAAATAGTTCATTTTATTTAAAATTTCTTTTACGAATTACCTTTTACAAATGTGAATAAAATATATATTGTATTTTTAACCGACTTCGAAAAGGAGGAGATTACTCAATTCGACATGTACAGTCGGTCATGAAAATATTCGGACACCATTATAGTTCTGATTATTGTAGTCCATACCTCAGAAATTTATGCATTAAAAACAAAAAGAAGTTTCGCATATGTTACTATACAGTGTGCAGTTAACCAAAACATAAAAGATTTTTATTTACAATAAATTATTACATAAATAATAAAAGAAAAATTAAAAGTACACTCATTTTCATGTCACGAAAATATTCGGATACTATCAAAACTAAGTTTATAACATTATACATAAATCTTGTTTTTGTAAATTAATATTTAGTTGGATATCCCATATGCTTTATGACGTGCCGTAATCGCGTTGGCATATTACAAATTATTCTTTTTAAATAATCTTGTCCAATACGTAGCCATTCTTCTTGCAGTCGTCTTTTTAGTTTGTCCTTTGTGTTTATGGGAGTTATTCGAATTCGGCGATCTAATTCATCCCATAAATTTTCAATGGGATTCAAATCTGGTGATTGTGGTGATGGATGGAGGACGTTCTTGCAAGTGTATAATAAGAATTCTTGCACAATATACGATTTGTGGTTTGGGTCGTTATCCTGATAAAATTTATTCCACTTTGAAGTCCGATGTTATCAGCCCTTTTTTTAAAATTGTTTTGCAAAATGTGCAGATACCTATTTTTATCGAGGATGTCGTCGATAAAAACTAATTCGTCTACTCCACGGCCCGAAATACATCCCCACACCATCACAGACCCACCACCGTGTTTCACAGTCAGCTGCAAATGTCTTGGATTTAATTCTTCTCTCGATTTTCGCCATACCCTAATTCTTCTATCGCTTCCATAAATATTAAATTTTGACTCGTCCGCGAAAATTATGTCTTCCCACCACTGACTTTCCTTTGAAATATATGTAGTTAATATACGGCTTTTTTCGAGCTTCTTATGTTTTCCGGATGCACTGATATTCCACGATCATTATTTAATTCAGCTGCTAACTTTGGAGCACTTATCCGAAGATCACATTTGATTCTCCTAATTATGGAGCGTTTATCACGAGTATTGAGGATCGGTTTGCGTCCGCTTTGCGGGATAGATTCAATTCTATCTTCATTGTTGTAACGTCGCACAATATCCCATATCATGCTCTTACTTATATTTAATAAATCTGCAATTTTGCGAATCGATTTCCTCTTCTCACGATGAAAAATTACTAATTGTAACAAATCAAACGACGTGTTCTTACTTTTCCGACCCATTCCGCACAAATTTTGAGCAAAACTGACAAATAGTAGATCTCTAACATACTCTGTACATAGTAGGAACGCTATGTTTACAAACATTGTTTCAGTCAGTTCCTGGAACCTGGAAACTTGAGAAGTACAGCAAATGTCCGAATATTTTCGTGACATGAAAACAAGCGTACTTTCCATTTTTCTTTTATTATTTATGTAATCACTTATCGTAAATAAATATCTCTTATGTTTTTGTTAACTACACACTGTGTAGTAACATACGTGAAATCTCTTGTTCTTATTGCATAAATTTCTGAAGTACGGACTATAATAGTTAGACCTGTAGCGATGTCCGAATATTTTCGTGACCGACTGTTTTTTTTTTTTTTTTTTTTTTTTTTCTTACTATTGACAGTAAACAGTACAGTTTCCTGCCACTTTTCATTACCGTTCTAAGTGTACGCTCAATTTTGGCAGTAACTGTACGTGGGTAGCAGGATCCTTACAAATCCAATTTTTGAACCATTTTAGTTTTTGACTCCTGGGCGGAGGGGGTGGGAGTTTAGCGTCAAGATGACTACCATTGTTATCGCCTGGTCAGGGGCTATCTATGATAAAAAATCAGCTCGGTTGGAGGGTACCCCATTTTCTTAACCCAACCGAAAAATCTTTATACATTACAATATTAAATCTAGAAGAAAATTATATCATTCAATATAATATAATAAACTTAATTGATATTGTTTAATTATTGAATGTTATTGAATTATTCAAAAGAAGTGTTCAATTCCATAGTTTTAAATTGTACACAATCAAAGATATAGTCTCTTAGAAATTTTCATGAGTGATTGCCAATAAACTTGTTAACAAAGTTCCGTATGTTTTGTTTCCTATTTCACATTTGTACGATATTATGATAATTTAAGTCTCATACATATGTTGAAGAAATAAAATTTCAAAATATATTCAGCTATGTAGAATTTACAACCAATTCCCAAGGGGAATACCAGTATCAGTTAAAAAAAAAAGAAATTTTCAATTTTTGCTACAAAATTTGAAGGACTTAATTGAATATTCCGAGCTTTTAAAATTCCAAGCTTCTAAAAAATTCATTTACCAAAAAATCTGACAGATCAGAATCCCATCCCAGCTCCACTTGAAATTAGAATTTTCACGTTATTTTACATTATTTCATTCTAAACGCTTTTGTATCGCTGGAATTTTTTTTCGTCGAGAAATTCGCATAATCTGAAATGATCTATCGGTGGCTTGTCGTAGATGTTCCAATTATAGAAATTTACGAACAAAGTCGAAGACGGATTGGCAGCGAGGCGGGGTTTAAAGAAGCGTAAACCAGGAGGCAGCGCGGAACGATCGTTTCCAAACGATTGCCAGATCCAGCAGGGAGAGAACAGTGCTCGCTTATACGTATAGAAGCTCCGATGTTTGCCTCGACTTTGCCAAAAAATACAGTGACCTAAATTAAACAAGTTGCACTCGTTCGTCGATACTCCGCTCCGCGATACACCCTGAATCTCTGTTGCGGTGAAAAGAGCATTAGCTTTTACACCTTTTACATTTTTTATAGCTAAAGAAAGTGTACAAATTTTAATTTAGCTTCTATATTGTAAGGGATACACAATATCCCTTAATAAGTTATTTGTCAGAATCTCTTTAAACTTGTACAATTCAATTACAAACATTTAACACTTTATCTACCGGGCTATTTAGAAGCAGACTTTAATTCAAAAAAGAATTTTCTACAGTATCATATGCCAATCTAGGCTGACAATAATTCCTTCATACTGTTACTAGGTACATTGAAAACCAAGTCTGTTGCCAAACACTGAACATTGTAAATAGACAATCATCAACACAGTAAATAAATTTGAATAACTAAATACTGTCATAAGCAAAGTTTAATAACACTTCAGTAAATACTTGTTTCTTTAAACTTAATATCGCATAAATGTAGCTTACTTTCTTTAAATATGGAATATGTAATTATATGTCTTAATCTTGAACGTAACTCAATGGAATAGAATAATATAACCGACTGAGAAAAATATTAAAACTCCACTAAAAAGTATGAAATGATTTTTATTTCCTTTATGTTAAATTATATTAAATAATACATTAAATTTCTATTTCATTTACATTAAATTATATTAAATAACCTTTTCGGAGTCGGCGCAAAATTATAAATTTTTAATTCCTGCTTAAGTTAGTTTTTGGCGTGGGGGACAATATTAAATGCTGTTAATGTATACGTGTATACTGTCTACATGGGAATACTGTCTGAATAGGTTTGGGATAGTATTTGGTGGGGAGCAGTGAAGATTTAACAATTTTTCCAAAAGGAAACATCATTAAATCATCTAACATTATATGTATGTGGAAGATTCCATCTCGAAGCGGTTAATTCCTTGCCGAGTTAAATCAAAGAATAGGAATTTTTCTAATACTAGTTATAAACAATAACAAAATTTGTAAATTTTTACAAATGTGATCATCGCAAAAACCTGCCCGGCAGCAAAATATAAAGGGTTTCATCGATTTCATTGATATTAGGCCGAACATACGTAAAATCTCTTTTTGCGATAAAAGTGATCAAGAAACGGATAAAAAATGACAAATCACAAAATGTTCTGTTTACGGGACCAACTGAAAGAAATATTCTATAAGATGTAAGAGGTTTCATCCCGTTTGGTTAAAGCATCTCGGCGTAATCGGGAACATACATTTAAAAAAAAATATACATGTCGAATTGAGTAACCATCTCCTTTTCGAAGTCGGTTAAAAACCAGGTAAAACGCCGCAGATTTCTACGACAAAGCGAACGCAACGGATATTTCCAACATTCCCCAAAACATCCACGTTTAATCGCTGCCGTTTAAAAGAGAAACCGGGAGTCGTTCAATTAAACTTATTATGTAAGTAAAGAAACGCTTTTAGGGGGAAAGGGGGACAATACACGTCCTTCGAAAAAAATTTTTTTTTATTACTTTATTTTACTAAAATTTAAACTTTTCCGGATATATTGATGCTTATTTTATTATTTTTCGATAATTAGAAATAGCAAAAAAAAGTTTTCGAAACAAAAATTTTCTCATCATTTTTACATTAGTCAAAAGTCATGTGATTCTTGTTGTTTTTGTTTATTATTTTTAGATTGAAATCACTAACAGTATTAAATAGATTATTACACAGATATTATAGGGATAAGTGTTAGATTATGGGTGGAAGCAAGAAATAAAATAAGAATTTAGTTTTATATTAAATGATATTCGAACTCAAGTTTTCGGCACGGGTGTTTATATTAACAGGCTTATCGTCCCGCATTTCTAAGAACTAAAGAGCCGCGAGGACTTCAAAGAAGAAATGCCAGATTCATTTGTAAGAACTTTTACAGTGTTTTATTCATCGAAGCCATTTACAAAAAACAAAGAAACTACAAAACAAAAGGGTAACAATTGCTATAATTTTTTCGGGCAGTCCTTCGCCACGCGTGTTTAGACAGAAGTCGATGCTTTGACTCTCACTTTCTAACTGATTTCCGAAGTGTTAAAACGGGCTACTATACGCTACAGATGGCACACAGTGGTCCGGATGGCCGAAAACTTGGCCAAAATGCAATTTTTGAAGTTTCGAACACACTTTTTTGAATATTGTGCGTGTGTTGTATACATATGAGTGCATTAAATGTCGTTTGAAATTTAAAAAAATAATAATCGGTTATTGATGTACAGAGGTTCAAAGTTGACGAAATTTCATCCTCCTTGATATCGTGAAAAGTGGCGCATTTTTATTGTGTTACAGAAAGTTTATCCTCAATAGATTCATATGTAAATCATTTTGCCATAAAAGTAGATGTTATAAACATATACTTTTCACAAGAACAAAGTAAAATATCTTTGGATTCACTATTGTAATTCCCTTCTCAATATGGTATAAATTTTAGTTATCTTTCGGTGAATCTGAAGGAAAACAAAGATGATAGTCACCGAGTGACACGTTCTGCCAAGTTTCTTGATATGAAGTAACATGTCAGGTATGATATCCAATTGAGAAAACTTGCGCAAATTTGCGCCATTTTAAGTTATTCAAATTTAAAGTCCATGCTTATAAGGAAAAGAAGACTGTTTACGCGGTATTAAAACAACCCTTATTATCCTTAATTTTAATTTAACATTAATTTATTATTGTTAATTTTGCCAATGTATTCTAACTATGTTGCCTTATAAACCTAGAAATCCTATTTCATAAAAAATTCATAATAATTTAATATTTTTAATATGCATGTCGACCATATTGGATTTGCCATTTTAAATTTTGCAATTCTGATACTAGATTCGTATTTTGCGGCCCAAATAACTCTTAAATACCAAGTTTCATGAAAATCTAATAACTTTGTAATATACATGTCGGCCATATTGGATCTGCCATTTTGAATTTTGAAATTCTGATACCAGATTCGTAATTTACGGCCCAAATAACCCTAAAATACCAAGTTTCACGAAGATCTGAAAACTCCTTCTAATTTTGGCCAGGTTTTTGGCCATCCGGACCACTGTGTGGCGCTACGTACAGGATCGTACACATTTTTGTTATCGGACTAAATACAATATTTAGATCCATTTAATTCAACAATAAGTAATTGGTATTTCTTTTATTGATGTTGGAGGGGCCTAAAAGGCCGCATCGTAACTAACTCTATAGGTAGGAAGCAAATAAGTAAGACCAAAACTTGATGGGTAGGATAATCTTTATTACAATATGCCAAAAATAAACAAACATAAGATAATAAAACAAAACAAATTCAAGATGGAACCGCAATCACTGGTAAACACTGGACAACTGAAGTGACCTCTTGTCAAAGGTAGAAGTCAATATCATGGATAACCTACGGCCGACGTGACTTTTTTTTACGTATATTTATACTAAATATAAATAAAACAAATCGATTCTATAGAAAAATAACGAAAAAAGCTAATACGACTAAAAAAAACCGCCTTGTTTTAGTTTTATACGTTTTCTGAAGAATCATACTTCTTGGTCTTTCGGTACCAATTACTCAGACTACAGTTTACCTATCAAGTCCGGACAAATTTTTCTTTACGCACAATCGCCTTAAGTACAAAACAGTGAAGGCGGATTGTCCAAATTGTACTTAGTTAACGAAATAAAAAATGAAAAGTGGGTGAAAAAAATACCTAAAACAAATTTTTTCATTCAGTCCTGTTTCTTTTTCAGAATGTTTTTTAAAAAAACTCACCACTGTTTGTTTTTTTAGACGACGTTGTAGAATAACCTAAAACAAAGTTGGGTACGATCGGATAAGGCATAACTGAAAAAAATGTACCGAAAGATATTAAATTTAACAGACACGGTACGTAACCTCTCCGATTTGGCTGGTCGGTATTACAGCAGATTTTTCTGCATAGTAATGGTAATACCCATAGAGACAAGGGTGGCCAATGAAGACGAGGTGGCGTTTTCTGCTGTTTCTGAACGAAACGAGAAACATAATTCGCTCTTAGCGAGCGAAAATGAGATACATATAGTCTCTCCGATTTGTTTCGACCTCTCTTTCTCTCCTCTACTGGCTGTCCCTTTCTATGTTGGCGCTCGGCGTGTAAACAGAATCGACCCTTGGTTGGATATACATTGTAAGTACGTGTAACCAAATATTCAAGTCCGACCAGCTTCGAATCCGTCCAGAGTTTCGAAGCGTCGACGAAGTAGAAAAAGACAGTTTGATGAAGAAGAAAGAGAGACTAATAAGGAATGTTTTTTAGATGTCTGCCTGCGATTGTTTTGATTTTTGGATATGTTTTGAAGGGCCGAAAAATAAGATATACCTACTTTTTATTTTGTCCCGTTTTTATATTTAGGGGGTGAAATGATATAAAGTTTCAGCTGCAATAGGCTATCTCCTAAACTATCATAGATAGAAAAAAACTTTTTAAGAAAAAGTTTCATGGTTTTCTATCTGCATATAAAATCTGACCCAAAAATTTGTAAAAAAAATAATTTCTTTATAATAAAGAATTTGTTTATAACATTGTTTAGTAATTATAGAGAACAGGTGCATCCTCACCGATTTCGATGATTTTTAAATATGTTGTAGAAATCAACATTTTGAACAACTTTTTCCTATACATATAACCGTCGCTCGGCCTTAGTTTCCGAGATATTTGCAAAATACCATTGCTGCTACAACAATGAATATTGCGTATAACTACGCGTCTGTGACAGCGTGTGTGTAAGCGTTCAGTCGTCGATTGTTTAGGCTCGGAATACACATACGCGACTGTGAGTCTGTATGCGTTAGCTATCATTCGCTGGTCGGCTCGTGTTTCAATCTGTTCCGAATTCATTTATACATATAAAGTAGCGCATGATCTGTATTCGAACAGTAAAAAAATGGGGTTCCGGGGGCTCGCTCCCGGTCGGGGGTTTGGTGGCGAAGCCCCCAACAACGAGTACTGCAGCGCACTACTCAGGTGTGTACACGGTTAGCCTGAGGTGTGTTTATGCTTTTCATATATGCTTTTCAATTTTTGTAAAAGGATTTTGCGCGAAAATTATACGCATCGAAATTACGGGAACTCACAGACACGTACGTGTATTCCGAGCCTAAACAATCGACGACTGAACGCTTACACACACGCTGCCACAGACGCGTAGCTATACGCAATATTCATTGTAGTAGTAGCAATGATATTTTGCAAATATCTCGGAAACTAAGGCCGAGCGACGGTTATATGTATAGGAAAAAGTTATTCACAATGTTGATTTCTACAACATATTGAAAAATCATCGAAATCGGAGAGGATGTACCTGTCTCTATAATTACCCAAATTTCACTAACATATTGGTTTCCTGATTAAAAAGAGACCAAACACGATATTATTATGACAATTGGTTATGATACTAAGCTTGTCAATGTTTCCTTTTACTCTTTTTCCGCTGTCTGTTCCTATGCTCTGTCGCCGTCGGCAAATGTAAGAATATTTCGACTTCAGTAAAATGGCAACAGCGCAGCGTGAGGAAAGGATAGACGCTCTTATATGCCAGAATGACAACGTCGCAATGTATCGATATTCACGTTAGCAGTCATACCGATTTCCCGAACTAAATTTGGTACGTGACTTGCTCTACTATTATCCATAAAATGGCGGAACTCGATTTTGGGAATGCCTTTACGATTTTTCGCTTTTCGTCCTTATATTAGCATATTTTGGGCTGAATGAGGTCTCATTCGAAAGAGAAAGGTTCAATACATCCAGGGCTGGTCATCGTGTGAGTCACAAAACTCTTATAGTGACTTACAAATACTTGGATTCTGCAGATGTATTTTATCGTATTTTTTCTCTACTTTGGACACTCATATTATTAGATATTAACAAGATCTCGTTGAATATGACCAGCCCCGGATGTATTCAAGCTTCCTCTTTCGAATGAGCCCTCATTCAGGCCAAAATATGCTAATATAAGGACGAAAAGCGAAAAATCACGGACCCCTTTTTACGCCCAGTTTTGTCGGTAATGTCACCTCGCTGCATTACCCGTGTCTAAACCCCTTAAACAAGGTACTCAACGATTTCCACAATAATTTTAAACAAGGACTTGATGGTTTAACCACTATGGGAACCAATGTGGTACAGTCAGAGTATGGAGAAACCGTTAAAATGAAATTTAATAGGGCCTTAATGAATTGTGAGGACCAGAAAACGTTTACTCAGGGTATTGATCATAGAAATCAATGATAATGTTTATGTTGGAAAACGAATAATAATCGCCTCTTAAGGGAGGGGGGAGGGGTATACCTCTTGAGGGGTCCAGGAGTTCGATCGCCGAGTTTTGTCGTCGAACCGCGAAGAAACGACGCTGGGTTTTTGTTGCAACGAGTTTATTTTTCAGGATCGACACAAAAGTCTCCCGCACCAACTTAGAGCTAGCAAAAGACTGCCTCTTCCCTCCGATGGGCCTTCTTTTATATTACAATTTTGAGGGGGCGGTAGCCTAGTGGAAAGGAGGTGTCCTAGAAAAGGGTGGTATTCCGTGAAAGGGCGGTGTTCTAGGAAGGGAAAGTTTTTCGGGCGGAAAAGTGAGAGCCGGAGTCATGTTCCGGTCCCAGACGAAGTCGTAAATTTTGCAGTCTTATCTCGATAATCGAACGATGACGAAAAGCGGAAAATCGCAAACCCCTTTTTAGACCCATTTTTGCCGGTAATGTCACCTCGCTGCATTACCCGTGTCTATCCCCTTAAACGAGTTTCGCTGCATTGCGCTTTACGCTAGCAGAAAACGGACCCAGTCTGTGAAGGCAATTGAAGGAGGACAGTTAAAGATGAATCATCGTGCGTGTAGAATTTAACTAACGAGTGCACGACATTCGGGTCATTGATTAGGCCAAATTTTCTCTACAGTCTGTGGGCTTCACAAGTCGAAATTTCTTATATGGAATCTTGTTAATGTGTTGGTTGGCAAACATGGTACTCCTGGAAATTTCTAATGGGCTAAAACTATAATTCTGTACACATAAATGTAGAATATTATTCAAGTTTATTATATTATATTTATAAGGTATTAAAATTTTGTTTCGGTGCAAATCAAAGTAAAATACCAATTAAATTTATTTTACTGTATTGAATGATATAATATTGTTTTGAATGTAATTGTTGGATACTTCAAGAATTACATTCAACTTTATGATACATAAATAATTATATTCAACTTACTTCAACTTTATGTTAAAAGATATTCATTATTATATTTGGTTTTGAATAATTAAAGTAAAAGTAATACAATAAAGAAAATAATAAACTTAATACAAGTGTTATCTACATTCTCTCATACTGATATCAAACGATAGTTGGTAGTCTCTCAGATACCAACCACACTCACATACTAGTAACTACATCCTGTATAGTACTGCCCTCACTTACCTACATTATATATATATATATATATATATACATTATTTCTAATTATGATTGGCGCCAAAAGCAAATTTAAATTGCCTTACTCTAACAGTAATATTATAATATATAAGGATTTCTCAAAATTTGGATTTATTATTGAAAGAATGGTAAGAGATGAAACATATTTTCATAATGATAACCAGTCAACAATCAAATATAAAAAGATATTCAAATGTAATTCAAATATAAAAAGTAAAAATAAATGCACGAGGTGTAGAAATTAATTCTGTGCCTTAATATTCAATAATTTCTGACTCTAATTAAAACAGGTTTACTTCTTCGTTATTTTCCAACATCAAAGTACCACTCTTCAAAGTTTTCAACCTGATCTCTATTATAATATATCACATAACCTAGTCTTAACTTGCTGTTCTTCCACAATTATTATAATTATCAAGTGCACTTGCAATCTGTTAGAAGAATAATAATAAATAAAATGGTTGGTTACCAAAATTTATATACAAATTTGCGTTGCATTGATTATCAGCAGATTGCGAATGTTTATGCATTAATGGCAAGTCGAAGTATAGGAAAATGTTTGTAAATGTGCACAAATATATAAATATATTAAATATCAATAATAATATATATGTTATAACGTTTGAGAAATTAGACATACTTTCATTCAAGTTTCAATTCTTTTTCTGTATCTGTAAAAATATGAATTTACATAAACATCCGCAGTTTATTTATCAGGTTAAGAGTTAGGTTAGGCAATATACGCTAGATTCATTACAATAAATTAACTGAATATAAAAAAAGCGGAATTAATTTCTACATCTAATAAATGAATATCACATTCAAATGTAAACAAAAAGAAGAACCATCCAAAATACAGAATGTACTTTACCTGTTTCAGTACAGGAAACCACCTAGGGTGTCGTAAATTGTAATGATTGTCAGAGAAAGATTTCTCAGAATTCAGAATGACTGGGGAACCGAAGAATACATAAAAGCAAAGCTGTAAAGTAATTATTATTTTGGAATTTATTACAATTTAGAACAATTACTTTGGAATTAGAAAGTAATTATTTAAGTAATTGTTGATTACTCTTTTTTTAGTAATTATGCAATATCTTATTCTTAATTACTGAGTAATTCAATTACTTTTTAATAATTACTTATAACTACCCATAAAGTACTTAAAAGGCGTCTCAAATCTAAAGTAGTTAAGTATACCTAAAAGTAATTAAAAGTAATTATAACTACTTTCTTAATTACTTTCAAGTAATTGCAGTTACATGGACAGTAATTGTTAAAAGTAATGATTACTGACTTCTAATTACTTTCCGGTGGCAAAAGTAATTCAAAGTAATTACAAATAATTGGAAGACAGTAAACATTACTTTTAACAATTGCTGTTCATGTCACTGCAATTACTTGAAAATAATTAAAAAAGTAGTTATAATTACTCTTTAATTACTTTTAGGTATTTTTGACTACTTTAGATTTCAGACGCCTTTTAATTATTTTCTGGACCGTTATAAGTAATTATTAAGTAATGCATGGGATTACTGGTAGTAATCAAGTAATCGGAAATACCATTACATGCGACAGAGTAATTGTAATGGGAATTATTCAATTACTTGGTCAAGTAATCGTTTTGTAATCGTAATTAAGAATTTACAGCTCTGCATAAAAGTAATTAGCCACTTTCACGTTCTATTTGGTATATTCGTAGGTCAGGGCATTCGAAAACAATGACAACGTAAGCTTGTTGAACAAATAAGATAATTGATAGTGCTCTTATTATTGAAAACCTACTCTACCACTTCTCTCGACAGTTAAAGAGGAAGTCCCTTGTACAAGTATGAAAGGATTGGCTGACGTCCGATTTTTTTTTTCGGAACCCGTATAGTTAATTCACCGAGTTTAGCTTCTTGATTCTCTGAACGTACAGTGAGTGTAGAATGTATTCGTACATCGATCAATTTCCCAAAAATTGAAATTGTGTGAAATTGTAGTTTCGTTAACAACTTTTTTTTATAATCAATGATATTCTACATGTTCTCGGAAATCTCTAGAATATAGTTGAAACAACAATTACTAGTTTATATAATTTGCAAAATTAACGAGAAAATACGAAAAATCGGTAGAAATATTAAACCAATAAGTATTCGCACGGTTCTTATGACGAACAATTTACAGTAGAATTTGCAACATAAGCACATCAGTTTATTGCTTCATGGGAATTAGAAAACATTAAATTTCCAGTAAAAAGGACTTAAAAAATGCTTTAATAAAGGAATGAAAGAAGATCCTACTCCGAATAACATCGACATTTATGATAGTTGTTACTTTAATGCCTAGAAGAGTTGCAGTAAATTTAAAATTAAAAAGAAATCCCAAGAAATATTAATTATTTATAAATTAATGTAAATTTCGTTTTTTTTTACATGAAGTTTTAAAAATTGAACACTTGTAGGAGTACTTATTGCTTCTGTATTTCTATCGATTTATTGTTTTTTCTTGTTGATTTCTCACTTATACAAAATACCTAATCTTTTCGTACAGTACTATCGAACGTTCTAATGGCTTTTAGCCGCCAATTCAACAATAAAAAAGCTGTGAGCTGTTGAAATTTTTTAGCAAAGTTCCAATTTAGAACAAAAATTGTTTGAAAATTCCAAAGTTCTGATGGGAGTTCCATAAGTTCCATTGGCACCCAAAAGAGTACTGTAGTATCCGCGCCTCCCATATCCAACAATAAGGAGTCAAATAAGAACACGAAACGTAGGGTACGGGATTGGTCGCGTAGGTAAAGCGGTCGACTGTGGATCCGAGGAATTGTGGGTTCGAATCTCCGTGCCTTATTTTTCGTTTAGACTCCTACATTACTATCGAAAGTTCTAATGGCATTTAGTGGTAAACTTAAAAATAAAAAAAACTGTAGGCAGTTGAAGTTTAATTTCCAAGTCCGAAACATTTTTTTTAGAAAATTTCAAAATTCTAATGAGAGCTTAATGTCTCCCAGTTGGTCCCGTTATCAGGATCTTTTGCGATTTGTCATTTTTTAACCAATTTTTTTTATATAAATATCGCGAAAAGTGTACAATTTCACATATGTTCTGCATAAAATCGATGAAATCGATGAAGCTCCTTATATTTTGCTGCCGGACAGGATTTCGAGATGACCACATTTGCAAAAATTTATGAATTTCTTAATATTTATAACAATTTTTACAGCAAAATTTCTATTCTTTAATGTAACTCGCCAAGAAATTAACCGACCCCGATGAAACCTTTCATATTTAGTAGCAAATATTTTCGTGACGTTCCTATTTGCAAAAATTGATGGACACTTTTATTGTTTAAAACCATTAGTGATGCAAAATTCTCTATTCCTAGTTCGACAAGGAATTTACTAAACGCGATGAATCCTTTCACATTTAGTTGCACATGTATTCCTGATGATCCCTTTTGCAACTATATATTCTTCACAACTATTGTTGCTGCATGAAGCCTATTGGTTATAGATTACCATTAAAAAGTGTGAAATAAAATGATTTTGTAAAATAAAATATAACCGTTTTCGAAAAAATATTAAAACTCCACTAAAAAGTATGAAATAATTCCTATTTCCCTTATATTAAATTATGTTAAATAATATATTAAATTTCTATTTTATTTACATTAAATTATATTAAATAACCTTTTCGAAGGCGTCGCTAAATTAATTATTTCATACTTTTTAGTGGAGTTTCAATATTTTTCGGAGGCGGTTATATTTTTTTTTCCAAAAAATTATTTCGTCACTGCGTGTTGAGGTTCGTAAATTTTTCACGGAGAGGCTTCCACTGAAAGTAGGTTAAAAATACGAGCGTTGATTTCGTTAATACAAACACGTCTCATTTAGCAATAAATCTGCGTGTTATGGCGCGGAAAACGTTTTGATGGAATTTTTTATTCCGAACTCTTTTCTTCGATGGAAGAACGTGCTAGCGCATCAAGGATGGACTGTTTTATGGGGGGCTGGGGGGGGGGGGGCGTGGCCGTAATAAAGTCATGCATTCCAGAATAAATTCATGGAAACTTTTTGGAATTTTTATACTACTTGGTATCCTTGAGCATTTTTTCGTTGCAAACGGAAGTTGTTCGTGATCGACCAAGTGTAAAGTTGATTGGAACGTTTCGGAACTTTATTTGCAGCATTCCTCGGTGGCAAAGAATGTTTTTTATAAGAATTGTATCAAGAAATGTAAAATTGAATTTGATAAAATATTTTAATAAATAACTTGTAATATATAGTATTTATTTCTCTTAATACTCACTTATTGTAAATTAGTTGTTAAAATATTCCACTACTTGCAATTTTATATTTCTTATGTTTATCGTTGAAACCTCCATCGATGCGATCTGTATTAATCATCAACGGGATGTGTATTAATCATCGACGCATTAACGAGTATTATGTAATCTAAGATGATTAAATTTCTGTTTAACACAGGGATTAGGATGTAACCGAACGGACGATTTTAGTACACCAGTCAGTTCTGGCAGCAACATGGGCAGTATAGCACGATTTCCAAAGTTGGACGAGTGTGCCCACTTTCATTACGAACACGTTGAACTCTGCCCTTTGGAGGTTGGTCATAATTTATTATTCTTATCTATACCACTTCAAACTTCAAAACTTGCTTCTTGAATAGTTTGTAAGAATAGTAGAAAAAATAGTAGACAAGGATGAAAAGAGCACAATAAAATTAGCATTTTTCTGCTTAAAGTTTGGTCGAATCTCAAAATTCCTTTTTGTTGCATCTTTGATTATATATTTGATTATTCGTAAATTTCTGTAATTTCTCGTTCTATCGAATACATTATCAGTTTATTTACAGTGGTGGACAAAAGAACACTAAACTTTACAAACTGAAATTATGTATTGCAACAGCAATGAATTTTTCGTAACTACAAATATCGTACGATGTAATCAAGTTTAGAAATTAAGTATTTGAATGAAATAGTTGGAATTATATTTAAAGTAATGCAACAACCGAAGAAATTAGATGAACTAAAGTAAGATTAATAGCAAGTTCCTATGATTATGTTTTCTATATTTAAAGAAGTATTATAATATTTTGTATGTTTCTCCATCATTATCAATCATGGTCAACAAACGAGATATCTATTTTTATTTCACAAATTATTTCATTTCATTTTCTTTTCTGCTTCCATATATTATCATTTTCCTTAAATGTTAATTAATTAAAATGTTTGTTCATCTCTAATATTCGTGAATCTTTTATCATTCCTGTTCATGTATGGCAAATAATAATATAATACTATTATTCTGTTTCAAAAAAATATTAAACTTACATTTCACCTCTGCAGACATCATAAAAAAAATATTAGTCACATTTCACGTAGACACAGTTGTATAAATAAACTACTATTTATGACGCGCGGAGAATATCTCATAAAACATCAACAGTGCCAACTTACGCCAGTTTTAAATATTCTTTCGTCTGCCATTGTGTTCAATTCAGACTTGTTCTACGTCAAACGCGAATAACGAATTGATCAATATAAAAGAAAAAGAATGGAACGTTTGTTGTAATACGTTACAGTTGTATTGCATGTCGTGTGTAAGTAAAAATAAAAATTATATGCTTGCAGGTTTCACTGAGCGATGGTACGAATGATTCAGACAGCTACGCGGTTAGAGTAACGTCCGGAGATGCATGCTGGACCCTACAACGATCTTATGATAATTTTGTTATGTTTGACAAGCAATTGCATCGTTGCATATTTGACAGGAAGTTCTCTTCCTTAACCAAGCTTCCAGATGCACGGCCAAAAACCACCTGTGATATACTGAGGGACTATTTGACTAGGTTCTCGCAGTTAAATCATGAAGGCCTAAATTGCGGTCCTGTGTTAAATTGGTTGCAGCTAGATAATAGAGGAAGAAGAATTCTCGTGCCAGAGTCAGATTCATGCCCTATTAACACCCCTGCGGTAGCGGCGGCTTACGCAGTGAGACCTTACGTGGCTCAGGCACCGGACGAGATTTCCTTTCAGGTGAGCTTTTAGTTTCAAAATCTACAAAAGGATGATATAACACTGGTCAAGGTAATTAGAGGATCGTGGTACTGGACAATTCCGTGGATTGAACTGAATTTCAAGAGTTATAGGTAACGTTTAAGGGAGTGGACTCCCGTGCCTTGTATGTCAAGTACGCACTCACACAGCTCCACACCACTGTATACGTATACGGAACTCCAAGGACTTGCGTTCTGTCCTATTTTTGTCTCGACAATGCAAATTTGAGATCTCTCAATAGTCGTTTTCGCTAGATAAATGTTCAAACTTGTGCGCAAGCTCCTATAGGTAGTCTACTTTTGCTTTCTTGTCTCATAATTAATAATATTCAGCACTATTTCGCAATCAAAAGAAGCAATATAGTGGGACGATAGTGCTGTCGCGTTGTCTGAGCTGACACACCCTACTGAATATTGTTAATTATGACACAAAAAAGCAAAAGTAGACTACCTATAGGAGCTTGCGCACAAGTTTAAACATTTATCTAACGAAAACGGCTATTGAGAGATCTCAAATTTGCATTGTCGAGACAAAAATAGGACAGAACGCAAGCCCTTGGAGTTCCGTATATGTATACAGTGGTGTGGAGCTGTGTGAGTGCGTACTAACATACAAGGCACGGGAGTCCACTCCCTTACTGTCAAATAGCGTTACTTACAACACTTTTTCACTTTATTATGATATCGAAGATATTTAGATGAAAAATTGATGGCAGGAATCGAGGCGCGAGTGGAATAAAGTGACACAGAGGTTTATGTTGATGTAATATATGTAGTATAATTGTTAATATACATAAAGGAACTCAGAGACTTCGTTCTCTCTGTTACAAGAAACGTACAACTAGAAATTGTAGGGGGAGCCAGCGATATGGCTACCACCGCTACACATGCATTGCACGGCTGTAACAAAAATGAATAGGTACAATATTATTGCGCTTATAAGTTTAGGATAGAAATACACAAAGTTGAAAGTTGTATCTGTTACAGTTTTTCTCTGGGAGATAATAACGTAGGTGTGCTTGTAATAGATATTTATTTTGGTTAATATAGCAAGTATGATTGTTTGAAAGCGTTTAAATGGCCTACTGAAGTATTTCTATGAAATAATTTGGTTCCCCCAGATCCTTTTGGACAAAGAACTGTGTTCCGACGATAATTAAATGTTAATATATTGCATTATATATAAATGAAAAAGAAATCAGTGTTACAAGTATCCAATACTTGCAGCATATAACAAAAATAAATATTTCACGGAAAAACAATGAATGATTTTAAGGACAATATGTAGTTTTATAATATCATAAGTAAACAAATTATGTGTAATCATTTTAGCAATTATAAGTGACGATTTGCACTGAATCTTTTCTCGAATAAGAAGACAAATGTTATAGTTATCAAAAATAATTTGGAAATAGCTCAATTTTCTTTGTTACCGTTTATTAATGTCACAGTAAACAAGGTACTATGATATCTACGCTCTAAAATTAACGCACAAACCAGAAAACCAGAAAAATCGGCTAAGTAACGAAATAATGCAAGTAACCCCATATGGCAGTAATTCTTCTAATGAATGTCTGATTTATATAGTGTGTTGAACCTATGAGTAATATATCACTTGAGTGACTGATCTTCCATTATTTTGAGCAGTGTATTATGTAGTATATGTAGAAATATTGGCAGCAATTTAACATAAACGCATTGGTTGATTACAGGTTGGAGACATGATTTCTGTAATAGACATGCCTCCGCCAGGGGAAAGCACATGGTGGCGTGGAAAGCATGGCTTCGCTGTTGGGTTCTTTCCAGCCGAATGCGTGGCTGTAATTGGGGACAAAGTTCCACGACATCTGACCGTGTCGACGACTGTCAGGTCGAAGTTACCCGTGAAACCAGTGCTTAGAAAACACGGGAAACTAATCGCCTTTTTCAGGTCGTTTATACTGAACAGGCCGTCAAGGAGGCGATTGAAACAGTCAGGAATCTTGAGGGAACGCGTATTTGGTTGTGATTTAGGGGAACATCTCTTGAACTCTGGTCAAGATGGTACGTATATTATAGAGTGCTTTCCAATTGTTTAACCCTTTGCGGTCATATGTCTACTCTCAACCACCAAAACTTTTTTTACCATTCCGGTTATATGTCTGCTCTCAACCACCACAACAAAGAACCATACTAATCTTATATTGTATTTCGCAAACTGAAAAGATTTAAGCCATTAGACAATATTAATAGATTCTAAGATATTAGTGTAATAATAGATTAATGGAAAGATTAATGAGAAGATCGTTAGTAATTATATTAAGTTATACAAGAATATATGAACCAGTGGGTGAAATATCTACATGTTAAAGTTTTCAAAAACAAATATATTGAACATTGTTATTTTTTCTGTAATAAATTGTAATAAATACCAAATAGTCGAAAATACTTGGTAGAATACCAAATAATATTTTACAAATTGTGTTTAAGTGTAATTAGGCATTCTGGTTTCTTAAAATATTCCACAAAACAATACTCCAAAATGGCAAGAAGAAGTTACCGAAAGATACCACATGATGGAGAACTATAAAATATAATTTTTACATAAAAACGTTACATTAAAACACATTATTGTGTAAACATATATCTAAAGTCCACAAAAGAATTAATAAATCTTGTTTATACTTCATAAGCTTGCATATTATGTATCACTGCTCGTTCCTCGAAAATGAATTCCAACCAGTACAATAGCCATGCCTAAATTTAATACGACCGCAAAGGGTTAATACATCTGGACACATATGTACACCAGAATGGACAAAGTGTAGTCCACGAGTTAATTGTAGCAAAGTAATATTTATGATGTCAGGTAGAGCTAGAATTACTTGATACTGTTCCATTTATGCCAAGTCATTGGTATTTTAGGTGTTGTAGTAATATTTATCATCAATCAAAGCAATGTTACAGTAGTATTCGTCTTCATGAATACTAAGAAAAATACTAATACTTTTAATTTTATTATCTGTATCTTTTGTCTTTAATTAAAAAGAAGTGCCAAACATTCGACGCTCCAAATATCAATTTAATCTCAAGTTGCCACGCTAACTAATTTTCAACTAACTATCACTATAAAATACAAGTTTACACAACCGATTAATAATCTTCGAGTTGAGTACGGACGTGCAGTGTCGTGTATACGAAAGTGTCTAAAGGATATTGCAATTGGAAAGAACCAATTTTGCAAACTTCTCTAAAATCCATTGATCTTCTAATATCGTGTCACTATTGTTTCAGTGCCCACTGTTTTAACGTGCTGCGCCGAGTTCATCGAGAATCACGGCTTGGTTGATGGCATATACCGTCTAAGCGGCGTGACATCGAACATTCAGAGATTACGAAACGCGTTCGACGAGGATCGTGTTCCTGCATTGCATTCCGATGAAAGTATTCTACAAGACATTCATTCGGTGGCGTCGTTATTGAAAATGTACTTCAGGGAACTACCGAATCCACTTTGTACATACCAACTTTATTCTACTTTCGTAAGCGCAGTTCAGGCCAACACCGATGCAGAGAGGTTAAGGCGGATGAGGGACACCGTTAGGAAATTACCACCACCTCACTATAGGTAAAAATATATAGGAATGTATTATTCCGATTCGACTAACAATTTTCATCATCAGGACACCAGAGTCCTCTTCATTTAAAAAACTTTCTGTCCTCTTGATTATACACGATGTTAAAAAAAAAAAGCATTCAATATTTATATGGTGTGTAAGGCATACTGTACTGAGTAAAAAAGCTTTAGTAAACATAGGTCCAAAGGTCAACCATTTCTGAGATATAAACATTTTTGTTTGCTAGTATCATAATTGACTTACTACTGGATTTTCGATATTTATAGAAGATTTTCCACGTGTCCACCGCTCATTTCTGTACACGAAATTGAAAAAATGAAATTGACGAAAGTGTCGGCGCTTGAATGGAAACATTCAGAACGCAATTTATAAACACTGACATAAACATCACATGCGATGGAAACAAATAAGTCAATCATGATACTAGCAAACAAAAATGTTTATATCTCAGAAACGGTTGACCTTTGGACCTATGTTTACTAAAGCTTTTTTACTCAGTACAGTGTACCCTATACACCATATAAATATTGAATGCTTTTTTTTGAACACCCTGTATACGGCTTTACCAATTTCAATTCTCATATTTTTACATATAAACTGCTTAAATTAAACTCAACACCTGAGGGTTAACCATTCACACTTTATTTATCGAGAGTCTATTTGTAGGCTTTTTCAGTGTTCACCTCCTGGAATTTATGGAACTGTATTGTTGGTTGTCTTTGTACAGTCCTAGTTACAGTATACAGTATATAGCAGTGGTTCCCAAACTTTTTTGTCCTACCCCTCCCCCTTTCCAGAAAAAATATTACTTTGCGCCGCCTGGAAATTAATTTTTTTTCATATTTTAATAACAATTAATACGAAATATATATGTATTAATGTTTCTACCTTTTTCGTAAAATATAGTAAAGGAAGGTGTAAATTAGAAACATTGAACTTTGAAATTATGAAACTATTTATTGAACTCGGAATAGAATGTAATACAAAACGAAGTTAAAACATTGGAAATCATCTTAATGAGAAGGATGAACCTGGTGTGCTGCTAACAATGTAGTAATCCTCGGCTCTATTTTCGCCAGCAGTATTCTTAAATCACCGCGATTGTTTATTTACAATTGGTTTCTTTTTTTTTGTTAATAAATTGGTTACCGCACTGAATCCACGTTTCACTAAATATGACGAAGGAAATACAATTAAGAACTTTTGAATTACAGCCTACATTGGCCATCAGCGTCCCCTTTAATCGCTGCAGGACCCACTAGGGGGTAGTGGCGCCCACTTTGGGAATTACTGGTATACAGTATAGTTACAGCCTAGATTAATTATTGTAAACTACAATATTATAATACCATACCAGTAATTATATACTCTTCGTCGTTGTTTACGATTTTCTCCTATCTACCAACTAATTTGTTCATGTGATTTTGCCAAAAATCGCCGAGCTTGATCCTAATAAAATGGAAAGAACAGATGTCGAAAATGATTACTTTTACGGTCTGGAAAGTCCATTTTAGAAGCTTGAAATTTGAAACAAATGTGATTATTTAAAAAAACTATGAACGTAAGCTTGTAGAATAATAACAATGATTTTGAGCAGTGTGCACACTTTGCCAAATAACAGCCCAAACCGTAGGAAGATAAAAATGAAAATAAAAGCGCTACCAAATTATGGAACAATACTGATACAGAATACATAGCCCTAAGTTATCCTATTTATAAGCAGGCCAACAGTTAATTGTTAAATATCGTCTTTTTTCAGAACCTTAGAGTATCTTATGCGCCACTTAGTGAGAGTCGCAGCGCGCGGTGCGGAGACCGGTATGACGCCACGGAACGTAGCCATTGTCTGGGCACCGAATCTCCTGAGGTGCAAAGAACTGGAAGTCGGCGGCGTAGCGGCCTTGCAGGGCGTCGGCGTACAAGCAGTTGTTACGGAGTTTTTAGTTTGTTACGCGGAATTAATTTTCGGGGACGGTCCGGTCGGTAGGCCAAAATCATTGGCGATCACGACGCCCGCGAGATTGCTCAGCCTGGAGGAGGCTCGAAACAGAAGTCTGAGAGGGGAACCGGATTATATAGAAGTGGGCGCCGGCCCAGCTGGGTTACCATTACAGTACCACACGGTCATAGAGTTGCCACGGAAAAGAAATGGCTCGAAACGTTCACCCTCGTTGAACTGGAGAGCTTTGTTCGGTAGAGGTGGCTTGGGTGCCAGAGGAAAACCGAGACAAGTTGGCACGCCACCCCAAACAGAAACGGTGCCAAGTTCCTTAAACTCCTTACGACGGTTAAGACCCGTGAAAAGTGCTGATAGTTTGGACGGCGAGGACGGTCTTGGTCCTCTACTAGGACCACCGCCGCCCAGACCCTGTGGGCACAGTCGGTCGGTCTCCCACGACTCGTATTTCGACCATTTGGCGGACGCTCCGAACGCGGCATCGCCCTTGGATTTATCGGAGATACAGCTCAACTTCGATCTGGAGGAACGCGAAATGCGAATGTTCTCGGAGGAGGAGAGCGGAGGCGTTGCGTCGGTAGAAGCATCTCCGCGACGACAACGGACCGAGGGAACGCAAAACACTGCTACCACCGGTGGATCGAAGAGAAAGAGATCACGCTTGGAAGAAAGACTGCAATGCGACGTCGAGTTGCGATTCATCGATAGCCAAAGTCCTGATCAGGTAAATGTTGGATACTTTTGGAGATAGGATATACGTGATGTATGAGATCAATTTTAATTTGTTTTGAAGGACGTGTAATCTGATATTAATAATTTGTTGGTTCGTGGAATATAGAATGTCCAATTTTTATATGGATTGATACAGTGGGTGTAGAAAGTACTCGTACACCGATCAATTTCCAAAAAAACTATGTAAAATTGTAGTTTATTAACTTATTTTTTTAACCGACTTCGAAAAGGAGGAGGTTACTCAATTTGACATGTATACATACAGGGTGTCTCAAAAATGTTGTAACACCTTGAAAGGAGTGGTTCAGGAGGTGATTTCAAACAACTTTTTTCTTAGCGAAAATGTTGTCCGAGGCTTCGTTGAGGAGATATTAACGGAAAACACGTTGAGTCACTTGTTCGCGTACAAGCGCGGCCGCTTAGCTCGTAGCCTTCGCTACCGCGACCGTTCCAACGGTATACGCGTGCTCTGATTGGTCAAGCTTTTATCTTAATATCTCCTTAACGAAGCCACGGACAACATTTTCGCTAAGGAAAAAGTTGTTTCAATATATTTTTTTTTTATAAACAATGAAATTTTACATATTCTCGGAAATCTCTAGAATAGATTGAGAAAAAGAAATAGCTACTTATGTAAGTTACGAAATTACAAAAAAAAAAAAACACTTAATCGATAGAAACATTGAAGCAATAAGTATTCGCACAACTGTTTAATTTTTGAAAATTCATTAAAAAAAAAAATGTACATTAATTTTCAAGTATATAATACTTCCTTCGTGGGTTTTCCTTTTGATTTTATAATTATTGCAACTCTTCTAAGCGTTAAATTAACTAAATTATTAGTTATTCGAAGTGGGATCTTCTTCAGTTCCTCTATTCGAGCCATTTTTAAAACTACTTTAGTGGAAATTTGATGTTTCCTAATTCGTACAGAGCAATAAAGTAATGTGTTTACGTTACAAACTGTACTATAAATAGTTCGTCATAAGAATCGTACAAATACTTGTTGCTTCTATACTTTTGCCCACTTTTCGCATTGTTTTGTTAATGTCACAAATTATATTAACTAGTAAATGTTGTGTGGACTGTATCTTTATTTTAGAGGTTTCTGAGAATATGTAAAATATCATTGATTATGTAGGGATTTTATTTAATTATGTCGGTTAAGACAATTCTCCCACGTGTTTGTAGGCGTAAAGTAATTTTTATTTTAACAAAAATGCGTAAACTAAATATTTCTGGCTACACTGCTCGCAGTTTTACAAAATGTAAAACCTTTGCGGTTTATATACATCTCTCTCTCTCTCTCTCTCTCTCTCTCTCTCTCTCTCTCTCTCTCTCTCTCTCTCTCTCT
>NW_026534341.1:15467281-15511423 GCF_026225885.1 Hylaeus anthracinus | reverse complement strand
TCTCTCTCTCTCTCTCTCTCTCTCTCTCTCTCTCTCTCTCTCTCTCTTTCTTTCTTTCTTTCTTTCTTTCTTTCTTTCTTTCTTTCTTTCTTTCTTTCTTTCTTTCTTTCTTTCTTTCTCTCACTTTCGCACTCGCCGGTGGCTCACCTGTCGTACGCCTAAACGTCTTGTTGACGTTTGGTGCCGTCGACATTAGCCAACGGCTCGCGTGCGCGTCTTAGCAGCTGTGCGAGGACACGTTTTTGTTCTAGTCCTCGTACAGTGGTTATCCGTCACCCACAATTATAAAAAAAGAAGTTAAGAAACTACAATTTCACACAAAATTTTTTTGGGAAATTGATCGGTGTACGAATACATTCTACACCCACTGTATGTTGCTTCCGCTTATCTTCTAATAGTACACCCTTTCATGGATAAGCATTGTTGCAAGATACAAAATATAATGTACCAAACGAATACTTAGTCCTGAAGTGTTAAAATTCATTTATTGTATAATATGAAGGGTGGGGAAAAAGTATGAAAACCCTTAGACTTTAGTGATAAAAAAACAACGAAGGTCACACCTTAGGTAATTTTCAACGAGGAATCCAATGGTGACCTTAGATTTGATCTTGAACCTCATTTTCAAGGTCAATTGGTTTTATTTTAATGGGAACCTCTATTTTCTATGCCGGAATCGAAAAAAGCGGACAATTTTATGTTTGGATATGTACTGTAGGTCTAGGGTTAACGTGGCCACTAATCTTGCCTTTAGCGTAACCGAAGAACAACGATGCGAACGTAGAAGGAATCTGTTCGAAGGGATCTCTCGACTCTCATATTGGAGTGCTTTAACAATGGATGAGTTAATTTACAACAGATGCTCAAATTGCTCTCCATTCGTTTCCGAATAGTAACCAATCCTGTTGTAAAATGATTGAACTGCATTTCGAATCACTTCCTTTGGAATGGCATTAGCTTCTTGAACAATTCTGCCTTTTAATTCTTCAAGGTTTTCTGGAATGCTTTTGTACACCCGATCTTTTAAATAACTTCACAAAAAGTAGTCCAAAGGTGCTAAGTCTGGAGATCTTGGCAAGTGAAGCGGCAATGTGATGCAAGTGGGGTGTGTGAGTGAGGTAAGCGATATCAAGAGTCTGTTGATCGACAAAATGTATTTTTCGATGTGATGTAAGTGATATAAACGCGACTTAGGGGTTACGTTAACCCTAGACCTAAGTACATATCCAAACGTAAAATTTGTTTTTGTTTTTTTGTTTTATCACTAAACTCACGAGATGTCCAGGGGTTTCCATACTTTTTCCCCATCCTGTATATGATTGCATGTAGGGAGCTGTTTCGTTAGTACACAAAACGGCTACTAACGATCTATATATTTCTATGTATTTTAT
Organism: Hylaeus anthracinus; assembly: GCF_026225885.1. Lineage (NCBI taxonomy): Eukaryota > Metazoa > Arthropoda > Insecta > Hymenoptera > Colletidae > Hylaeus > Hylaeus anthracinus. Next base: position 15,510,032 of record NW_026534341.1, on the reverse strand, counting down.
ATAATATACAGCCTATAAACAAATTTACCATATTTTCACAGGTGATGGTATCCGCAGACATTCACAGTATGGATACACCGTCTCCCTTACCTACGCCAGGATACCTTCCACTGTTGTCCGAAGCCTCAACACCGCTCACACCTGCCACATTACACGGAACCCCGCACTCTGGATCACCTATACCAGCCAACAGTCCTAGAATAAGTTTCCGAAGTTTTACTTTACCGTTAGAGATCGACGACGAGCAAGGCAACGCGAACAAACTGAACAGAACTAGCGTGTCTTCCGATAAATCATCCGACTCTAGTCATAGGTTATCTGTAAACTTAGAAGGACAGAGTAACGCTAAATCCTGCGAGAGGATAATGTCGTACGACAAACATGAAGATATGTACAGCGGTAAAGAGTCTGCCAAGGCTCAGAAAACCTCGAAGAAACCGAATCTAGTAGTATCGAACGTAGTCGACCAGGAGATGACACCTTGTGATAGGCTAGCGTCTCACCTTAGCGAGACAGAGCCCAATAAAATTACGTTACCGTGCAAAGACGGAGGTAGTAGATCGAGCTCGTGTCCTGTGGATGAGAGCAAATTGTCCCGCACCGACAGCAGAGATGCATTGGACGTACGGAAACACGATACACCGAACAGCAAGTCCGTGAGCTCGCAAAACGACGATGCTATGGCTGGGAATTCAAACGCACATAGAAATGAATTGTCGGGACTGCCATTGTCCAGCGCGACTGATCTCGATTCCTCTATGTCCTATGAACAAACCATCGAGGATCTACCAGACTCTGGTTTCGTGATTTGCGACAGTTCCGACAAGATGTTTACCAACACCGAAACGCCGCAAATGGTATCGAATACTAATGATTCCGGCGAGTGGGTGATAGTGGAGAGAACCGGTTCGATCACGACGCCTACTAGCGAATCGAGCAGTCCAAAGGATCCGTTGGATGGCACCGTGAATCCCGCGATAGCAACAGACGCACCACAGTTGCGATCAATGTCGGAGAACGTTTCCAGGACGTCGTTGGATCTCACCATGGGCTCGACCCTAGACACCGACACGTCTTGTATCGGTGTTAGCGATCTGACCGAGAGTCCTGTTCTTCCTCAGGAGCCTGGGGGCATGACTTTCGACGTGGCCGACAGCAGGGAACTCGATGAACAGAACATCGCTGCGCAAAGGACATCCGGGGCTTACGATTGTCAAGTGAATTTCAGGGCGGTCGATTCTGGTCGTAATTTCTCAAATATCGTTCACTCGTCCATGTGCGACCAGGATAACGGGAATGAGAAGATGTGTACCGTCAGCATGACGGACATTCGCTTGAATCAGAAACCTAACGAAATGGAGCACGAGATCACCGCATGTTACAATCAGCTGGACAACGCGAAAGCGTTCAACAGAAACGAGGGTCCAACGAAGAAGGATCTCGAAGACGAGGAAGTTTTCGATAATTCTCAACACAGCTCGAGGAGTCTAGATTTCAAGGAACAGGATATCCGACGTTCCTTGCAGTTGCATCCGAAACCGCAGTACCAGAGCGATCGTCGTTCGTTCGCCAACGAGTCGAATAAGAACCAGGATCTTGCCGACAATAATACTCAACGTTGTCAAAATCAGAAGCCAGAAAAGTGCCAAAGTTTCGAGTATGTCTCACCAAAGGAACCGGCTAAGACCAGTCAACAGCACAAACAATTCTCACCGCGCAACGACGAGAACTCGAAATGTACCAATGTGAAAAGCAACCAGCCTCAGGAACACATCGAAGTGGTGATCCCGTCGGAGAGCGCGGCGGAACCCAGCGAGATAGCGCATCATCCAGAGGGGGCATCCGAAACAACATCTTTGAACTCGTCCTGCACGTTCTCCAACGCATCTTCTCCAGTGGACGATTCCATAGTTCTTCGCGACACGGCAACTATACTGCAAGAGCTAGCGCTTCAAAGATTATCAGGAGGCATGATGGGTGGTGATCTGTCCATACCTCCTAGAAGAAGGTACGAAGCAGAGAGCGTCAAGGATAGAAGGAGCTTCGACTCTGAGATTGGAAGAGAGATAGTCCGCGAACGGAAGATGCGACAGGAACTGGACTCAGCACGGGGAAAGTCCGAGGAACCACCCGTGAACAACGCACCGCATTTGCCACCTTGTTTGAGGGCACGTCACGCGAGAGCTACTCGTGCGTCGTTGAGTCGATCACTAGACGAGGCCAAGTTCAATAAAATGACCGAGGACGCGTGCTTGCCCGTGAAACAGGCCACAGAGGACGCGCAGCACAGCTCCACACCCAACGTTGGTGCCAGCGCGAATAACTCTGGTAATTCTGATAAGTCTCATTTGAAGAACCTCGGTGGTTTGGACCTGGGCGATCCCCAATGCAGAGAAAGGATAGAAAAGTACAAAGAGGAGAGAAGGACGTTCTTGAGGGATAAGTACAGGTCGGAAAGCTTTCGTGGGATGCTGTCGAAGGCGGAGGACGACGGAGAGCAAGCTCTTCTAACTAGGTTAAAGCAAAGAGCCTCTAGACCCTCCCTTCATTGATATTAACGTAATATTTATGAAACGCTCTGTCGATTGTCTCGCGTAAATGCCTCTAACGCATCGCGCGATAAATTATATGTGTAACTCCAGTGAACTGTTGACTGCGCTGATTGCGTTTAACCCTTTGCCCTCAGAATTTCTTGAGTCAGAGAGGATACTAGTGTGTTCTATCATTTTAAAGTATACGGTGCGATGAAAGCAAACAAAAATTAATGGCGGTAAGGTGAAAGTACCAGTAGTAGACACTTTTAAATTTTTCTTTTTCTTGGAAGTAATATTTAATTTGTTTCTTTGATTTTTTACCAAATCACTGAATTAAGCAGTGGCTTTTCTTTTATCTCTCTATACGAGTATTGCTGCTATACAGGTCGGTTAACAAGAAGCCGATTTCTGTTGCTGCGGTTTTTCAGCGGGATATGACAAGCCCAATTGATACACATATTTATGCTGTTTACATAGTGTTCTTTTTAAATCGTTTTCTTTTGAAAGAAGTTGGAGTATCATTATCGTCAATTTGTATTAGCGTAGTTTATGATAAGTCAGAAGAAAGATATAATAGAATGAACTAATATAAAACTACTAAAAAAATTATACGTAGGACATAGAAATTTTATATAATTTTTTATTTGAGCATATTTCAGTGTATAATTGCGTACATTTGTATGGTTTAAATAGCATTCCACTTGGTTACATTATATTTAAAGTTACCATTATGTTATGTATTTATATTTAATCCTTTATTCTTGGGACAGAATAATTGTTATTTATTTTCCAGAAATTGCCCGCTACTGGTGCGATTACCGTACTTTATGCTGCTGTAGCTGATACGAAGACTACCAAATTTTAATTCAGAATACATCTTTAGTTGTTCAAGCCGTTTACGACTTTGTAATAATATGTTCATTATTCCCAGAGTTACTTTTTTATTGTAACTTTGTTACTAATCATGAATACCATTATGAGTAGATAAGAACCATGAATTGAAATCTCTTTAATTACAAATCACGTTTAACGGACGATTGTATTTAAACAAATCTATTCAAAGACCATGAATAATAAAAGAAATATTTTGTCCGCGTTCAGGGTATTTTTAAACGACAAACCACCCCATTTTTGTTTGAGACTTCTGTATAGTCTCAAGTTTAAAGAACGCGCGCGTAACCAAATTTTTTAACGATGAAAAGCTTTACCAATCTCTCGAAAAAAATACATCTTTCTGCCATATTTGCCAAAAAGTATTATCGTGCGTTTACAATAATATTTACAACTTTTTCTTTATTAGAGATTTGAAATGTCTCCGACAAATGCATTTATTTGCCGTCTATTAAAGAGTGTAAAGGGTTAAAGCATAAAATTCGGGAAAAGTTAATCGAATGCGAGCGACATAATGATATTTAATGAAAAAAATGCAAGTTTTTTACGATCGAGGCTGAAAAATCAATAGAGAGAAGAACGTTCGTTTTGTCAGTGTCGTTAACAGAACAGTCCGATAACTTGAGTGTTTTTTATTTATTATATATGTATATGTACACGTAATCGCGATTATGTGTATTAGATTATTTCTGTTATTGTTACGAATCTTTAAGAATCATTTTCCATTATTGTTATTATCCCTCCCAAAGATGTCTGATTAGACTTTTTGCATTTGTCGCGCTGTTCTGTTAATCGACTGGTTTTATAATCGATCGGTTGCGATCGATGCCAGAGTTTGGGTCCACGAAACGAGTTCGTTGTAAACCCTTTGCACGCGAAATTTATCAATTTTTGTCGCCGATGGCAACGGTCGACAAACTTGTTTCGAATATTATTAGGAAAGTTAAGTTTAAATCGAACAAATTTATATTATAATACTCTGTAATGTTTACAAAAAATGAAAGATTGAAAAAAATGATCTTCGAGTGATGCATGTGTAAGAGATATATACATATAGTCTATAAACATTGTAATGGGTTCTCGTTTTTTCTCTGTCGGCGTTGTTCGCGCGTAGAAACAAAAAATCTTGACTGTAAAACTGTAAATTCTATGAATTAACTATACATTCGTTTAATAGCTGATCTCCAATCGCACACCGGGTGCAAAGGGTTCAATTATAATATTGTAACCGCCGCATGCCTTCGTAATTGATTAACGTAACTATATAGTTGAGTTAAGAGAATCGAGACGCTTCCGTTTTCCTGTAATTTCGTTGTTTGCTGATCGAACCGAGTATTTTTGTACGACGAAGCGTTCACCATGGATAAAAGTTTGTTTGTTCGATGATCAAAGCGTGTAATCCGGAGAATTTTCTAGCTTGTCAGTCCATCGCGGTCCAAATTTGCCGATTTCATTACATTTTCGTCGAACCTCGCTCGACACGCGATCGCAAAGGGTTAGGCGTTTCCCTTTTTTTTGTTTTACTTGGGCCGATCGTTCGACTCTATCTTGTTATCAGCACCGTTTTCCTCTTATCTTTCTCATTTTATATTCGTTTTACGCTGTACGTTTTTCACGCCGATCGCTTGTCACAACTAAGAGATAACACACACGTAGTTAGAAATTTTTTTTTAAATATGTTACACCGTTTAATGATTAATGTCGGAGATGTTAGAATACTCGTTAACTGTTCGTGTTCAATTTCTTCTACTTTATTACTATTGTTACTACTATTATTTTTAATTTTGTATGCTAAAAGAATTCTGGTAGGACGAATTCTTATTCCCATGTTTTGCACGCTGCTCGATTCACGTGGATCGGAAAAATTCCCATCACTTTATCGTTCATTTCGCCCGTATTAACCTAAGTGTTCGATAACACGCGTCGATATATTTTCTTTTCTTGCTGTGGACTGGTCCGCGGCGGTCTATACGTCTTTTGTATATGCTTATTATTATTTAGTCGATATGTAATATATTAATTTATATATTCTACTTTGATTATCTATGAAAAGACAACCTTGCTCGAAATCAAGATTACTATCGGAATCAACTATTTTCTTTACATTCAGAGAAGATTCAGCAGTCTGTTTAGTTACTCGAATGGCGGTATTGTCGCGAACTTTACTTAACACTTTAACTACCGAATTGTTTAAGAATATTGTACAAGTTAGAAGAGGTCATTCTACATTAGTATAGATATATTAATTAGATTTATTATCACATTGCCAACCCAATTAGAGGATATCCTTCTTTGCGTTACTTTTGCTGTTAAGGCATTGCTGTTAACATTGCTACAATTGTGCTTTTACAAACATAATTAATAAATGTGTTTATACTAGCTGCAATCAATTTAATACTAAAATTATAGAGTTCGATACTTACTACATATACAACTATGTCTTTGTAATTAGAGGAAGAAGGAACAAACTAATTTGTCAATCAAATTAATTTTCTATAACAACAATTTATTACAATATTCTTATCTAACAAGTGCATATAATCAATGAAGTATTAGTGTTTATTCTTGGAAAATTTTTCAGTGTTTCATTGAGTGCTATTAAAAAATGTACAGGAGTTATAAAAGTTTAAATTAAGTTATGTTACCGTTCAAAGTTCGTGAAAAGTCTACGGTTGGCAATGCGTTAACAGCCTTACTTGTTTTCTTATTTGTTTGTGAATTGAATACTGTAAGTAGAGAACCAACAATACAGTTTACAGATTCCAAAGAAGTAAACGCTGGATTTAAAAAGCTTACAAATCGGTTTCCGGTAGATAAAGTGTTGAAAGAGAATGATTTGTTCGTTGGAAAATGATTTCACTTGGCGTAGAGATTTTCGTTGTGTCACGAAATATACAGAAAGCTCAATTTATATTTTTTATACATTGATTTATTTACTCTAGTATTATTACACTTTCATTAGTGAAAAAGCGAGCAATAGTTTTCAGTTCAGAATCCTATAATCTGCACATCGTCTTAATATTTAATTACAAACTTCAATTGCGCATTTTAATTTTTTTTATTTCTTTTGCAAATCATTCATACTCCACGAAAAGCAACGTGAACTGCTGTAACACATACTATTCCTGAATCTATCATCCGTGAGATTTGTATTGTCGACTTAGACGATCATATCCAGTCCTTTTAAAAAATTGGATCTTTTCCAAAAAAAATTCGGTTTCCACATTTCCCCTGATAGTGGGACGCGCGTATAATCAAAACGAATGCAGGAGTACAATTAACAGTGTCTATCTCGAAATCTAATACAACATCAGTGTATTGTACATTGTGATTTCCGACGAATCGAGCCAAGAGACTCGAAGGATCGTCCATTTGTAACTTTGATAATGCTAAAAAACGAAAAGTCAAAACACACACACATTATGTCCAAGAAGTTGTTGCATGAAACTGGCGAAGTTACGTGAGACTTTTTAATCCATTATATTGCACGAAGTTCGTATAAAGGGTAACTAAAACATTTGACGAGAACTTTATGATTTACTGTACAAGAAATAGACAAAAAATGTCCAGTTAATACATAGTAAATCTGTGAATATGATGAATTAATTAAGGGTTTCTGTTCTTTTTATTATAGTAGAATTTCGCCCTATATTATAATATACAGTATACAATAATATTTATACAGAAAGATTTGCATAAGGAATATAAATAGTGACAAAAGAGTTTGATGTAACTACAGTCGAATCAATTTTAATTGGCCGTTCAGAGACACTTCCTCTTCTATGATTTATTTTACCTTTAGGCAATCTCAACTTTCTCCTTTGTTTAGGAATAGAGGATACTGCATTTCGGTGGCCTTGAGGAGTCAATTGATATTCATCATCAGAAACTCGTATGTTACCACCATAGAATTAATCTTGTAAAGCTTTGCTTCCTGGACATTTTTAGTCTATCTCTACATGAGCCTCGTAACTCTTTGTCCTATTTTTTAGAACACCCTGCGTACACTACGATATTAACACTTTGCGATCCGATATTTTGCATATTTTTTTAATGCTACAATAACGACGTAGTGCACACAACACAATCGTTTCTCTGTAAAAGGAAAACCAAACGCGACGACCAAGCACACCGGGTACTTGAGTCGAAATCTTTGCAAAAATACTTGAGGCTACTTGTTACGCTTCTATTTTAAAAGAATTACTACTTAACGAAGATACAGTACTCGTAGAAGTGGTAAAAAAAGGTGTTTTTTAAATTAATGTTAAACGATTACGAGTGAGTGGAAAATGTTGAGAAACAGACGTTGCAAAACGCGAAGAGATAATTAAATTAGAAGGCATTAGATAGCGAGAAGTATTTCAATATTGCTAACTGTAAGAGTTGGCGGTGTAGCGATACAAATTGAAACAGTTGAATATTCCTCGTCCGATCACTCTTTTCGCTAGTATTTCTCTTGTTCGATGTAAACATAGTTCACGGTGATACTTTGTTGATGCGTTTACGGACTATTTATAGATTGTACGAGGCAAACATTTCCATAGTAGATACCAAGACACGACTGCGACGATTTGCATAAAAATGCTGCAAGTTGTTTCAATAGTATCGATATTGCATTTTCTGGTTTCGTATGTAACGATGAATTTTTAGTTGAGCATCGATCATTCGAGGGACTGAAACACTTTTCATCTAATTAACTTCTAAAAATATATACTTAATTCAAGTTTATATATTTTAAACAGAGCTTAGTTTATAAGCTTGACTATTGCATTTGATATTCTAAGAATATAGAAATATCTGCTTTCGGATTTTTCAACAGAAATGGGAAAATTTCTTATGAAGATACAAATTTGGAATAATTTGAGTTACTCTCCGTTTTTTGCTCAGTCAAAATCACTTGTTTTTTTATTATTGTTTATGTTTACATGTATTCTGATGATTTTAACGAGGTACCCCCATTTACAGATAAATATTAATAATAGTATGACTTATGAAATGAGTTTATATTTCATGTTGAATAAATGGAAGTTTATGTTAATATAGAACTACAGAATAGATCATTGTATGATATTTTTATTAATTATTATATGAATTAAATTTTGTCCATTTCTGTCTTACAATACTTGTCAAAAATTCGTGTACAGAAAATGTAATGTTACCTAACGGTTAAACAAATATGTAACTGCAACTCCGTACCATAAACGAGGTGTATTGGTGAATCCAACGCCATCAAACGATCGATGCTGGATTCTATCGTCGACGATGAGTTCTCGTCTTCGCGTTTGATTTTTAATTAGCGACTCGTGAACGTGTGAGATCCGTAAACGATATGCATGCACAAGTAGCGTATCTCGACGATGATCATAAGCGAAAGTGGAACCCGTTTAGAAGTAAAAAGTATTTAACAAACTTCAATAGTTGCTTCCCTTGGGTACCGCGTTCAATAGGAAAGGCCTAGTTGGGGGTACTCGAGTAACGCTTAAAAAAAAAGTGGAAAAAAAATATGCTTAAAGATGCATCTATTTACGAGTACTTCTGCACAATATAATGCGCAATACAGTAAAGTCTCCATAAATGCACAAACTCCGGACTGAACTAGTGCATTTATAGTGGACTTCGTACATTCTCTGATATTTCCCGACAAGCTTCGAACGTAGAGAAGGACAGCGATTAAAGGAAGAGGACGGAGCGAAAACACCAGGGTATGTCGGTGAGACAATGTAATGCAACGGTGAAACTTCTTTATTATTAACTTTTTTGTTGTAAAACTTTTACCATCATATTCCTGACATTTTTCTAATTAAAATGAGACCAATCACAATATAATTAGGACGATATTTACCATGCATTTTTTTTTAGTTAGTGTTTTACTATATATGATACATAATAAGTTGTTACAAGTAAATATGTTGCGAATTACGTCGTGTTTGGTCTCATTTTAATTAGAAAAATGTCAGGAATATGATGGTAAAAGTTTTACAACAAAAAAGTTAATAATAAAAAAGTTTCACCGTTGCATTACATTGTCTCATCGATATACCCTGGTTTTTTCGCTCCGTCCTCTTCTTTATTCGCTGTCCTCTACGTTCGAAGGTCGTCGGAAAACGTCAGAGAATATGCGATAAAGTAAACACTGCTCTGCAATCGAACTCCTCGACCCCCCAAGAGGTATACCCCCCAGTGGTAGGGATGGTTTCGATGCATTTATGGTAGAGATATTTGTGCATTTATGGAGACTTTACTGTAACAGGTACATCCGTAGGATGTATATTTTTAATAATTTGAAATTCTCGCGGTTATACAGGATAAATAGGATATAGCTGTAGAGAATCTGTAAGGAAAATGAAAAGACACGCGCCTACTAGATATAATATTTCCTGTGAAAAAAGAAAACGAAACTGATACGCAGGCTAATCTTTACCCTCTGCATAGTCGCAAGGGCTAATAGTAATCTTGTTTTTGAGTGTCGAAGATCCCTATCCGTTCGACAAACTAGACGTATTTTTGTCATTCTCTCTTTGTCGTCCCCTCCCCTCCCCCCTCCTGTATCTCCTCAATTCACTTTCATTAGTTGTATCTTCGTCTATTACGACTGTTCTGTTATTAAACGATACTACTGTTTTGGCTACTACAATTATAATTATAATATATGGAAAATTATATGTAAACAAATATAAATACTATAAATATTGGAGAAATTACGTCGCAGGTGTGCTTCCTGGAACCTGACCACGATATTCTTTTCGTTTTTAGTTTAGGTATTGGAGGTATTTTTTTAATCTTTTGTTTCTAGAACACTGTTCATGTAATTATATAACAGTACCTCCAAGTATGGTCTAATGTTGATCAATGGTTTATGTTCAGTTTTAAGTAGAAGCAACTGTAGTTGATATTTTCATTTCTGTTATTTTAGAGGTTCCACAATTGGTGATTATGATTACAATCTTTTCACATTTGTGTGTGACGCATTTTGATATTAATCATAATTAAACTGGAAAAAGTATGCTAAACAAAAGATACTATATATATTTTAAACGAAATATTATCATTGTTATATTAATTAATAGAACATATTCTACATGTATTATGTATATTTTTTCCTTGTTTTTTATGTTAGTGTATATCAGTGCTCGGAATTGCTCATTTCGGGCTGATTCCTGAGGCACCGCCTAGTGTACCCTCACTACCGCTCTAGGCTCAACGGCCGAGCCGCGGATCGCGCGCGGGACGCTGTGCCTCAGGGGCGTCCTACAATAGATATGTACAGCTTGTCCCAAAAATGTTGTAACACCTTGAAAGGAGTGGTTTGGGAGGTGATTTGAAACAACTTTTTCCTTAGCGAAAATGTTGTCGGGCACTTCGTTAAGCAGATATTAACAAAAAGTCCCAACTAATCAGAGCGTGCGTATACCGGCGAAGCGCCCGCGGTAGCGTATGAAAGAATCCGCCTAGCGCGTAGCCTACGCTCCACCGGCATACGCGCGCTCTGATTGGTCGGGGTTTTCCATTAATATCTGTTTAACGAAGCCTCGTACAACATTTTTGCTAAGGAAATGTTATTTCACGTCACCTCCCGACCCACCGCTTTCAAGGTATTACAACATTTTGGGACACCCTGTATTACAAATATGTACGCAGTCTAATTATGATATATTTATAAACATCTACATATTATTAGCTTGGTCAGTAACAAAGTTTCTTTAGGTCCATGTCCATGCTAACTTACCCATTTTCTTACTTTTTTCAAATTTTAACTATTAAAATTGTTACACAAATTCCTTCCATTTTTATAACTGCGCTCACGTATTTTAATAATGTAAACAAAAAATTGTCCCTGTCAGAGTATGTTATTCACTCTATAGTCCTCTTTTTCAGACCAATCCCAAAGACCTCACTCGACAACTAGACAATTGAAAATTTTATATTCTTGGTGTTATAAATTACAATGTACACAAATGTATAGATATACATATTGATTTATTATGGATCTGTTTGAAAGCAGTAAGTGTACTTTTACGAAAGTTTTCAATTATATTTCTGAACGTGCCTATCTAGAAACAACTATTAGTCGAAACTAGGGATGGCGTGAAAAATCACTGTTAGTGATTTTTCACGGTGATCACACAATCACGATCGCAGTCGTGATTAAACTTCGATCACGACCGTGATCCGGAAGGTAGCGTTTCAGAAGCGGTTCATGTTAATTGCTGGTTGGTTAATGCGTTTATTGGTTTACAGCTAAAATGTATACAGCCATGTTTCCTTATTGCTAGTTATCCTTATCGTATATATCTACAATTAACGTCTATTTGAACTATTGCAGATTCCTTATTTTGGATTTAACTCTCTTACTCACAACTACTATCGATAAATTTATATAAAAAATAATGCACTATACGTCCTATATTCTAGTTATACATTTGTCCTCTAAGTTGCGCACTCTGATTTCAATACTTAATCTGTAGTTTTGTGATTGCATGTTAGTCAGTCTTTCTTACCCTGGGTCCACACTGCGCGAACACGAAACAAGAACATACCCTAAAAACATTCGCAAGGGTGTTCTTACTGTCGCTAACATGCCGGCGAACATCTACGATGTTCGTACTCCTGTGAAACTGATGTTATTTTGTGGATTCGGGCGATCCGCATCCCCTTCATGGTTGGAAATGCTCGAAAGCAAACGACCGTTTACGACCACCCGCCGGCAGATACTCCAAAGGGATAATATGCGTGACTGTAGTTAATATTATTTTCTTATTACTCATCCAAGTTTGTATATTTTTTGTTGTATCTTGATGAAAATATATGCAATATATTGGCGAGATTTTTCTGATAAAAATGATATCAAACACGACGCAATTCAGACAATTTTGAGTTTCGCTTATGATAAGTAATAGATTTTGTAACAGCCTATATATGTATATTACACATACTCTTCTTCAAGAAATGTTCGTTGAACTTTTTTTTTAAGACAGTATGGTTGCGTATTAATATTTTTAAACATACCATTTTACGTCCTTTGTCAGCTTCACGTCTTAAAAAAGTTAGCTATGTGAACCTGATACCCGACTTTTCAAAAATTCATTTGTTTATGGAAAATATTAGCATTTCGTTTGTACTTGATTGAACCATCAATAGTTTCGTTTGTACCTTCATCAATTAATAAATAAAAAAAAAATGACAAGCACCCGACATTGAGATTTTGTAATCTGTTTTTTCACTCCGTTTATACTTCACTAGTTTAAATTTTACAGAACAATTGTTGTACGCGTAAGAAAGGAGTAAATGAATTTTCAAAATTTTTTTAATCTGTTCTTCCTCTGTGCCTGTAACTTTCATTTTGAAAACAATGCGGTCTCATTCTCTTACGTTTCCACTTCAAAATGAGATCTTCAGAAATACGCAGAATTGATGAGTGACGAACTCTCCCCTTACGTATATAAACAATTGCTTATAAATCATAAACTATTGAGGTACAAACGAAACGAAAAGCGATACAAACGGGTACAAACGATTCTAAAGAATAAGGAAAAAACAGATTTCAAAAATCTCAATGTCGGGTGCTTGTCATTTTTTTTTTATTATTAATTGATGAAGGTACAAACGAAACTATTGATGGTACAATCAAGTACAAACGAAATGCTATTATTTTCCATAAAAAAAATGAATTTCTGAAAAGTCGGGTATCAGGTTCACATAGCTACAAAAGTTACCTAGTTTTTTCATAGGCCCTAATTATCTCCTGGCAAGAATTTTACAATCTGTTTCCTATTTTCGAAGAAACTTTCTAATCGGTTACTGACTCACAAAATCAAATATTAATATTATAAAAATATTGCATATTGTAAACGAAACTTGAACTTGTCTGAATTGCATCGCGTTTGGTGCCATTTTTATCAGGAAAATCTCGCGAATATATTGCATATACTTTCATCAAGATACAACAAAAAATATATAAACTTGGATGAGTAATAAGAAAATAATGTTAACTTCGGTCACGCATATTATCTGTTTGGAGTATGTACCTACCTGCGGATGGTCATAAAGACCAGCCCCACAGTTGGAAAGAATAGCAATGCCCAAGCTCCGAGGGTTTGAAAAGCGACAAGAACGAGGAAAAAGGCGATGTTTTTCCCGAACGTGTTCGGCGGATCCACCACCTCGTGGATCGCTGAATTTGGTTCGCGAACTCAGTTTTCGCCTAACCCAGCGGAGCTACTTTTACGACTTTACGCCTATTAGGAAGGTCATTTGTTAGCGAACTCTGCTATTTCCCGTTCACACTACAGTGAAAACCGGTAAATAACAGGGTTAGCTACCATGTTCACGAACGATGTAGGGTTAGGGACTAGGAAGTTAGGAACTCTATAAAAATACCGGCTCATTACTTGAGCTATATAAATTCCTAGTGCTTATGTTATAGAACTATATCACAGTCAAAAAAGAATTTTGCAATTATTTTGATTATCCGGGAGTCTATGTTTTTCAATAGATCTTCGATTGACGGGGCTCCTTTAACTCCCAGTTTCTCTAAACTCTCCCTCATGATTCTCCTTTCGTTTTTAAATTAATTGGATCTCCATAGAACATGATTAAGTTCTTCCGGTTCTTGTCCACAATCACATGTCGGGTTATGTTAATTGTTATCGTTAGTGTCTCGCTGTCTCCCCTTAGCGGAAATTCAAGAAACTACAAATGAGTCAAATTTAAATTGTATTAAAATTGTATTAACATTGCTTTTAGACCATATTATAATACATACATAATCTAAGAACAACATAATTCGTGAAAAGTGAAAAGAAAGTGATTCAAAAGTAGTAGTTCATGCCATTTCTAGTCGAAACCGAACGTTTGGTCTGCCACTACTCGTATGTGGTCGACCGACCCAGTAACAGTCCACCCAGGGGCACCTGGAGCAACGTCGATGCTTCCAGCCTGTAAAAGACCTTTGGTCTTTAGTTCTTTATCGTATCCTTGTCGGTCGATTCGATATCTATTCGATACCCCACTCGATATTCGTCTCTGTCACAGAGGGGTGTGTATCGGCGATTTAATAAGGCAACCGCGTCACATTGTCATCTCGAGTAAACTCCTTTCCAGCCGGTCTAACCCCTTAAAATGGTAAAGGACCTTTGGTCTTTACTACTTTAAACGCGGTGATAGAGTGGTTGAAAGGTGAGGACCACTCGAGCGGTGCCGGAAGAGACGCGAGTACGTACCAGAAGGGGGTTGGCTGGGCTGCTTTTATGCAGTACCAACGAGGGCCACTCGAGAGGGTAGGAAGCACAAAGGTGAGGGCGACTCCGTGACTATCGCTGAATCTTCCACGGTAATTATTTTTAAACACGTCCTGGAGATACGAATCTTTAGTGGGCTCTAGCACCGAACAGCCGAGTAAACTTCTCGCTTCTCCGTAGCCTAACTAAATAACTGGGCTAATTAGGCTGTACCTCACGTGCCTTTCCAGCACGTTGGTGGTATCTGGCGCTGGCAATTGTTTCCTTCTCGTTTTTTAAATCTAGACGACTGCCACCCTTGTCTGGTCGCTGGGAAGCTTCCCCTAATCAATTGCGTGGGCGGTAAATGGCGGCGACGCTACGGTCCTAGAGAAGTCTGCTTGGAAGCAAACAGTTCTTACGAAATTGAAGATAAATTGTAATGGAAATAGAAGTTGAGGGTGTATAGGTGAATTAAACAGAAATGTATTTTAGTTTTATAGTATTAGGAGTCTCGAGTGAAGGAATATAATATATTGTATTTATTATTCGTTTCACTGCTTGGATAAGAAAGTAATAAGAAATGGATATAAAACAATTTGTGGAACCCTTATTGTTTTAAGTTTATATATTTTTTTAAATGTATACCTCTACTTTTTATTAGGAACATCAAGTAGAGAAATGTAACAGAATGTATTTATTATCTAGAGACGCGGTAGCGTCTCAACGTCAAATACATGGAAAATTATACACCACCGCGTATCTTTTACTCATAAACCGGCTATTTCAACCTAACCTGAAACTTCTTTCATTAATGTCTCATCACGCCTGCAATATTTTCTAAATTTAAAGGTACTTTTCTTATGTAAATCGCATATAAGCTTTCGAGTAAAACCAAAATAAATAAATTCGGTCGACGTACAACTGAGATATCGTAATATCATATCATGAATCTGCCAGAAACGGTATTTTTCGTATGATTTTCCTTTTGCCAACCCTTAGCCAATAGGAGCTAAGCTAAAGCCGAGTGTTTGTTCGTCAACTCTCGGAATCATTCGGTTCAACATGGCTCTTACAGACCGTGGTCGAAACAGATGTCATTATTCATAACCTGTCAAGTGTCAAAAGTTTTTACAGTTTTGCGTTATTAATCATATTTATATCAGCAAAATGTTTTCAATTTAGACTTTTTATGTAGGGTTTAATAACAAATTGCAGCCAGTGTTGTAAAGTGTTGATCAATCTTGATTACAAGGTAAGTTGTCTAAATCTGAATTGCCAGATACCTTTATTCATACAGAAAACTGTTTTTAATATAGATCCATACCACCAAAGTGTTTTTAATTTAGACTTTTTATGTAGAGCTTATAGAAATTGTGTGGTACACCTTGCACTGTCCAAGATGTTGAAAAATCATTTGAATTTAAAGATATAATAAAACACAATTTCACAGGATGAATAAATCTAAAAGGTCCTTGCAATACAAATACAATACAATACAAATTTTCTGAGGAGCGAGCTGCATACAAGGTGCGCAATCATTTTATTTATGCGAATTCACTTACGACTTGGGTGATTTCCATAGTACACAAGTTTTGTTTCATTTAAAATGAACAATATAAAGAAAAAAAAATTTGCTCCTGGGGACTGTGTTCAAAAAAAGTCGCCGTCTTGAATGGGGTTAAGGGGCGGGCATGCTAAGTAGTCTTACTGACGAGTCCACTAGCAGGCCCAGGAGACAGTATAAGTACAACCAGTAGCTTCACTTGGCAAAAGTAGCGTCCGCAAATGTGCATACCAAGAACATGGCGACGACAGTGTTTCCTATATTGTACACTAGATGGTACTAATAGTAACCGACATGTGGCGACCCCTACCGATGCTGGCAGAAAGAAGAGAATCATTTTCATGACAGCGCCATCTGGCGTTTCCGGTTTTAGATGGAAAGCAAACTAGGGAAAACGTGTTCAGTCCAGTTCCGATATTACGAGAGTACATATACGATTTTGAAAAAAGCTGTTATTGTTATTAAAAGTTTTCTTTCATTTATTTGTCCGTGGAGTTTTACGGAGTCGAAAGATTCTTGTCGTGTGGTGTTTAACACATTTGAGAACGCCACAGACATGTGGGGTAATCACAGATAATGAATCTGTGTTCACGCCCACTCCTGATAGATCGCTCAGCCGTGGAAGGATGGTGTAAATAACGATTCTGCAGTACTCAGAATAACTCTCTTTCACTTTCTTCCTACTCTCTATAAAGGTTCACAAAGCTCTTAGACTGAGAGCTGGCTACGAAAATCACGAATGAGATAAGGCGCACTGAAAATGGATATCTGAAAACACTCCTTACTAGATGACGAAGCCCATAGCGCTGCAGCCAGAAGGCGCTCCCGAGTCAGGAAGCGTGGGCGGGTGGTCAAACATGTTAATTTTTAATCAAAATAAAATCTTTAAGTGTAGCCCTGAAATTTTGTGTAGTTATAGTTTTTAACTGTAGAAATCGCGTAAAGCTACTGCCAGAAGTTTAGGTCGGGGCTTAAACGTTGCCAGAAGTCGATAAAGTTGTAAAAAAATTGTTTAAATTTTAATGACAAGGTGCAATTCTGGCGAATTCGTTTTCATATTGTTGCGACAGTATAAAGATGCCGCACTACAGTTCCGAGTTACATCGTCGCGACGGTGTGAAAATGTTGCGACGATGTGAAGTTGCGGAAACGAGTTCCCGCGTTTCCGGTCGCCAGGAAGCGGCAAACTTTTAAAATAGAAGAGAGCGATTCGAGATCTCAAAGAGAGAAGACGTATCGCTACAAGTCTCTAAGTTTATTGTTGAATTATTGTTAAATCATTAAAAGTTAAAGTTTGTTAATAAACGTTATATATAGTTTAACATGGATTCTCGTGTTTCAACCCCCGGCATAACAATATTATTTATTGCTTAAACAACCTGGATAACAATTGCCAGAAGACAGTATGGTGGCTAAGTACATGAAAAATGATAATATCGTCATAAGTTGGTAAACAGGAAAGTAATTCTTTACAATATAAATAATAAGGTACAGTTCTGGCAATGTGTTTTTCTTATTATTTATACTATTAGATAATTAATAAATAAAATAAATAAAATAATTACATTAATTATAATTTTGTTTTAAATTATTTATAATTATTTATACTTATTCTTCTCTTGTATACTCCCTATTTATTTATACTTCATAAAATGTTGATGATCTATTAAACTCGATTCGATTTTATTTATCACATAATTTATTTACTCTTCAATTCAATAATTTGTATTGTTCTTTTTTGTATGCATTTCCCGCACTTTAGCCTTCTGTCATTGCATATGTAATTAACTAATAGTACAAATAATAAGAAAAACACATTACCAGAACTGCACCTTATTATTTAAATTTTAAAGAATTGCTTTCCTGTTTACCAACTTATGACGATATTATCATTTTTCATGTACTTAGCCACCATTCTGTCTTCTAGCAATTGTTATCCAGGATTTTACGCAATAAATAATATGAAAACGAATTCACCAGAACTGCATCTTGTCATTAAAATTTAAACAATTTTTTTACAACTTTATCGACTTCTGGCAATAGCTTTACGCGATTTCTACAGTTAAAAACTATAACTACACAAAATTTTAGGACTGCACTCAAAGATTTCATTTTGATTAAAAATTAACATGTCTGACCGCCCACCCACGCTTCCAGCCCCGGGAGCGCCTTCTGGCTGCAACGCTATGGACTTTGTCATCTAGTAAGGAGTGTTTTCAGATACAAAGGGTATAGCCGGGTTTGAGGGTCAAAAGTGCCCTTAGACCGATTTCGATTCGCGATGAAGTATTCGATAGGTTATCAAAAAAGACTAATCTGTGCCAAGTTTCAAGTCCCTATCTCGACGGGTGGGGGAGTAAACTAGAAAAAACGTGATTTTTGTTTTTTCTTCTTTACTCGTGCTTCGTTTTTTCTCATGCGTGGCTCCTTCATTGGATCACATACAAACGTTGAGTCTCAACAACTTAGCTTCCATCTTTACAACAGAAAGCGCTGCCATAGACATGGCACTGGATCTAATCATCTCCAAGAACTGCTCAAAGACTTTGATCTGCACAGACTCGCTATCTGTCCTTCAAGCCATAAATGGAAAAAACTTTCAACAAATATACTAATCAATACATCATTTAAATAAAAAATAAATTATTTCAGTTAACACACAAGTCATCAACAAGCCATACAATCATCTTTATGTGGATACCCTTCCACTTAGGCATCACAGGAAACGAAGCAGCCGATACAGCTGCCAAAGAGGCAACAAATAGTACATCAAATACGGATGACAATCTCCCACTCTCAGATGCACTCAGCCATCTACGGGAGGAAATATGGCTACACACTCTTCAGACATGGATAACGGACTCATCTACTAAGGGATCAATCTATTAGGTACTGGAAAAAGTTCGTGCGGTTTATTCGTTAATTCTAACTATATATCAATTTTTCGTGTGGTAATTGGCAACTGTAAGACATGAGTTTGGTTTCATTTTAAAGCTTGATCTTTGTAATTGGTATGCATGCTCTGTGGAGTTCAATTGTTTCGTTGTTGTGTAGCTATAGGAACCGTAAACATGGACAGCGAAAGAGTAAAAATTCGTGCTTTTATTCTTTACGAATTTAAACTTGGCAGTACAACAGCAAATGCAGTAAGACGCATTTGTAGCGGAAATAGTTTGTGGGGAAGGTGCTGTTAGTGAAAGAACCGCACAGAAATTGTTTAAAAGGTTCAAAGAAGAAAATGAATCGCTAGATAACGAACCGCGTTCAGGGCGTTCATCTGTCATCGAAGACGAAAAATTCATCGAGTACGTAAGTTCAAATCCAAGAAAAAGATGTTCTGAGCTTGCTCAAGTATTCGAATGTGAAGAATCTATCGCAAGAAAGCGAATTCATTTACTTAATTTTCACAAAATATTGGGCAAATGGATACCGCACTGTTTAACGGAAGAGAACTAATACTCCCGGCTGAGTATTTGCAGTATCCATTTATCGATCGAATTTTAACTTGTGATGAAAAGTGGGTGGAATATGATAATGTACGACGATCACACCACTGAGTTCAGAAGGAGTCGTGTGCAACAGGAACCATACAAAAACCGAGTCTCCATTCGAAGAAGGTGCTGATCACTGTTTGGTGGACTACACGAGGTATCGTTCACGTTGATTTTCTTCCACGTGGCAGACTATTACTGCAGATACTTATTGTAAAGAAATTGATGAAGTCATTGATGAAATTGATGATAAATGGTGATTATTTCTTTGAATAAATCTATGATTTAAAACAGATTTGAGTATTTGTATTTTTCTCTGAAAATTCGCACGAACTTTTTCCGGTACTTAATACTTCCAGTGGAAGTCTTCCACACATTTTTTGAACCAATCAAAACTCCTTGGTTCCATAACCGCAGACTTTCCAGATATATCACTTCCTGGATCACACGATATAGGTCTAACCATTACAACCTAGCAGCATCTTTGGGAAGAACTGGGATCATCAAGGATAGTAAATGCTGGTGCTGCCACGCAGAACAAACCTTGAACCACATATTATGGGACTGTCCCAAATACTTGAATACCAGACAACAAATGATCACCTCGCTGGCTCAACACGGATGGAAATCTCTATACTCCATAGAACCTCTTCTCCAAGGACCTAATATCATAGCAGTGAAAATAATAACAAAGTTTCTGCAAACCAACAACCTTAACATATAACCGTTACAAAAGTCGAAATCACTCTACCCATCAGCTCACAACTCCAACAATCACACACTAATACCTACACACTCACAACTCTACTTTCTTATACTCTATTTGTAACCTTATTGTAATGTAAAATGTAAATGAAAATGTAATATACTTTAATTGTAATTGACAGCTTATGGATCATTATTGAGTCCAAACTTTAATAAATAATGAAAAAATAACGCGCAGGTTTCACGTCGATTCAATTTATTGCGCAGCGTCACAGTAACATACTGTGGCAGCGTGGTTACGTGTGGTGTGTTTTATTTTTTTTCTATTTATTACTTTTATTTTTCACTTTTTTTGATTATAGAAAAATATGAATAGAATGTTTTTTTTATTAAAACACCATATTTTTTAAATTCCGGCATTTATGTTCAGTGTTTTATACATACCGTTTGCAATTACCTTTCTTTTTCTCTCAGTTTAAATATGCGCGCGATGCATACCAGGAACATGGCGGACCTCGGACACCAACATCAAAGGCGCTGACACCGAGTGACGTTACTGGTTGTACCTATACTGTGTCCAGGACGAAACGCTCCCTTCTTTTTCTCCCCTCTCCCGTTCTCCCATCACAAGAACCGCCACCACAGGCTCATTAGACAATATTGCGAGCTTCCATAAAATTCAAATTTCAAATATCCCCTTTCTGTTTTACTGTCTTACTATTGCTGTCAAAAGTTTCACTCGCTCCTTATTCAATTTCGGCAGATACAAAATTAGTCCAATGTCTCACGATCTCTGGCAACTCCTTATCGTTCATGAAGCGAAAAAAGTAAGAGGGGAAGGTATAAAAGCCCCCCGTTGATGTCTCGAGAACCAGAGTAAGGATCAGCATCGACGGATAGAGGATATATTCGTGGCGGAGGGGACGGCATTACTGCCCACGTGCCGTTTAACTTGATCACCCTGGGCAATCTGGCCTCATTTCAACCTCCGGTTACTACGACACTTCCGCTAACAAATAACATTGTCGACGACCCTGCGGGGGTGTTCTGATTCGATTTGCACACTGTGAAAGCGTGCTGCCGGAGAGCTGGCGAAAGGACAGAGAAGCTCGACAATCGGAAGACCGACGGAGAAGGATCAACAAAAGAAAGGGAAAGGGGTAGAGGCGCGAGAAAAGGGAGAGGAGTGGAAAATTTAATATTATTGGTGTCTACCAATGCATGGCCCTCGAATGACAACAGAAAGTTGTCAATTTTCAAATGTTAAGGAGGGAAGACATTTATTTGTTACTCTTGAAATGGGTAAGAAGATTGGAGGACTTAGGGAAGGCAGGCGTCGAGAAAGAAACAGTTTTGACTACTAAAATAATTGAAATATCGTTGAAATTAGTGCGCACCTAAGCAACTTTCTTTTTCCTTGTCTGTTTTATGTCGCATCGACTACAAGGTCATTAGCGACAGAACTATTTGCAATTATTTATATCTTAGAATATATATTGATGTCTTTGCGGAAGTCTATTGTATTTCTAATGTGGTCCTGCACTGTTAGGGCTCAGTCTGGTTCATTTCAAAACTAGAAATAAAAGAAATAAAGCCTTCCAAAATTAAGATTGTATTTTTCATCCATTTAGAGATGAAGATAAGATCCACATGAATCCTCCGAGATAAATGACATGGACCGTTTATTTTGAAAGTAGTATAAGTCCATTTTCTCTTGTTTCGAGAAAAGTAAAGGTTAACATATCTGTTAATTAAAAAATTTAGGCAAATTATACGAAGTCTGGCAATGTTTCTACTGTTTTATCAATATCTAATTTGGTTATATAAATTTGTTTTCGTCATATTTTACTAAACTGATGTATACTTACTGGCTGGCAAATGGACTTAAACCACTTTCAAAATTAGACAATTGTAAAAATCGTTTGATTTCAATTTAAAAAAATGAAATATCACTTAAAATATACTTCATATTAATCCAATTTTGTTTACAAAGAATGACACGACATAAAATAAAAGTAGTATTTTTAATTTTAGATGCTAATTACATTGTTAAAATTACAGGATATTGATAGTATTTACTTATGCTCTGCCTGTGGCAGTGTTCAGAAATATGCATGATGCACTGGATATATATAAAGTAGTAACTGCTTGATGTCTTTATATTTTTCATAAGTAATAGGCCTGGCATCTTGATATAAAGGCGCAAGGGCGATTTTTTCAAATTTTAGCGATCTTCAAGGACGTGTAGGTAATAAATTTATATTTTTTAATTCTTTGTCCTTCATCGATGTTTTATAGAAAATAGTGTACGGTGCACTTCTGAGAAACCTCATCCAACATATTTACAACCAATTTACCTGTTTTCCATTAGTGTTTTTTCTTATCTGTAATATGACACGTAATATAAAAAAAATGTGAAATAACAGGCTACTGATCGTCAACCATCTGCTAAGCTACCTACCTCTGTCAATCTAGAGACGCGGTAGCGTCTAGACGCCAAGTACATGAAAAATTATCCGTCACAGCGTATACATATATGGCGTTGGAGCTACCACGTATCTTTTACAGAAGAGATGGTCCATTTCAACCTGATCTGAAACTTCTTTCATGAATATCTTAACACACCTGCAATATATTCGAAATTTAAAGGCATCTTTCTCATGTAAACCGCATATAAGCTTTCGAATAAAACTGAGATATCGTAATATCATGTCATGAATCTGTCAGAAACGGTATTTTTCGTATGATTCTCCCGTCGTCAACCCTTAGCCAATAGGAGCTTAGACTTTTTATGTAGGGTTTAATAACAAATTGCACCCAGTGTTGTAAAGTGTTGATCAATTTTGATTACAAGGTAAGTTGTAAAAATCTGAATTCCCAGATACCTTTATTCATACAGAAAACTGTTTTTAATATAGATCCATACCACCAAAGTGTTTTTAATTTAGACTTTTTATGTAGAGCTTATAGAAATGGAGTCATTTTCTCATTTCATCATTAACATTAACATTTTTTGCAGCAAGAAAAACAATTGCAGGTATATATTATTACTTATATATTGAACGAATAAGTATTTATAATTAATAAATTATATGAAATATATATATATATATATTCTATTTTATTATCCCCTCTTCCTTTATTTTACTCTATCCAATTAAAAAAACAAATAATAATTTAGACTTCTTATGTAGAGTTTACAGAAATATCAATTTTATTTTTATAAATTTAAAATAGATTCTACAAAAAAGTAAAAAAATTACGCCAAGTACATGAAAAAGTGGAGGACTCAAGGAGTTATCATTGAAAAGTAGGAGATCTCCACAAAAAACTACAAGAAAATAGAAAAAGATGTGAAATCGAAACAAGCTGGTAGATGATTTGCCTAGATTTTCGCGCCCTGGAAGTCAAATGCTTGGCGTGGCCAGGCAAGGTCAAGGTGTCGATGAGTAAGAGTTATTTTAAAACGCAAAACAATTTATTGATAATATTGTCAGAGTTTTAAATTGACAAATTATCTGAAAGTCTGTGAGAGAGAAGGTATGGGTATTGATGATCTAAGAATGCCTTGCCTGGCCACGCCAAGCATTTGACTTTCAGGGCGCGGAAATCTAGGCAAATCATCTGCCAGCTTATTTCGATTTCACATCTTTTTCTATTTTCTTGTAGTTTTTTATGGGGATCTTCTATTTTTCAATGATAACTCCTTGAGTCCTCCACTTTTCCATGTACTTGGCGTAATTTTTTTACTTTTTTGAAGTGTTTTATCGGATTGGACTTACACCACTTTCATAGTCGACGATTATGCAATTTCATTTACCGACCAATTTTAAATTGTACAAAACATGGGAATTTTTTAAGAAATTAAACACGGACTACTCATACATAAAAAATTTACCTTAAATTAAGCATGAATTACGTGATATCTCATTTTTTCAAAAATGGACTTACACCACTTTCAAAATAAACGGTCCACATATTGAAACTTGAATAGCTTCTTGCATAAAGCTTTTTTAATTACAGGAAGAAGAGAAACGCGTGGAGGACAATAAATCTGTAAAATAATTGAAATGTCGTTGATATTAGCGAGCACCGTTAAAGGAGTTACTGTTATCGTGACGCAATGAGAGAGCAAGGAGCAGACAATGGTATAACGTTTGATAGGAAGTGAAATGTCAAGCTAAAGAGCGGTAAAGAGGCTCAAGCGCATCGTGTTCGATGAACAGCACCCAACCGTTAGGCTAACAAGCTGTCAAGACGTCGCCGCGTGTCAATCCATGGGTCTCAACGAACCCTCCGAATAAATCTACCCGGAGCCCAGCTTCCCCTCCTCGCTCAACCCTGGAACCAGCAACCAGAGCTACCACTGTCTCTAAACCGCTGCTTACAAATTTTTAGCCCCATGAACGCTTTAACCTCCTCCTATTACGTTTCTCTCATATTTAGTCACGTGTGACGTAGTTTTTTTTCTTAAATCCTTACTCGTACAGATTAATCGAAGCATGTTTCTTCGTTCTTCATTACTTCGTTAGATGAATTGAGGTATTTATTGTATCAACGCTCGTTCTAAGTCAACATGTATTAGTTGAAAATTTTTCAGTGGATATTTCATAAGCTGGAAAATTTATAAGAGTTTGGAACATTGTGGTTGAGTAATATTGTATATTTAATACAAGATTATTTTGGGAAGGTTGTTGGAACATGTTTTGAGAGAGCGTAATCGATAAATGTATGTTCCAATAATCAAAGCAATAATATGTATCATATAGGGTGAGTCTTCTAACACGATGACCTCAAATAACTTGTAAGATATCCGTTGTACAACAAACCGGTTCAAACAAAAGTTGCATAGTATCTAGAAGGATATACAGTGCTCTAATCTGGTTTTTATTACTTTACTTTTTTATTGAAATATTAGGGTACTCTTCAGTTTTTTAAATGGAATGTCTAATAGTTTTGTTCAAATTTGGATAAATTATCAAATTTTGCGTAAAAAAGTATTTTTAAAAAAAATTTTCCCTCAAAAACGATTTAACCGATTTTGATAAAATTTTGGCATATTATAGAGACACATAAAGACTTTCTTGAGACAGATTAACAATCGTTTGGTGATTCATTATTTAGTAGAAAAAAATATTTTTTTTTTCCAATATTCTTTTTTTTTAAGCGTGATATAATTTGAGAAAAATTATGAAATTCTTGATTTTAAAAGCATCATGTTCCCTTATGTAGCATATATTTTTTTCGATTCATTCGAAATGCTGCGCCAATATTAGTACATTTTATTATGAATTTTCCTTTTTTTTTTATATTTATTGATCATTATTTTGTAACAATTAATATGTTATAAAATTGAGTAAAAAAAAGCAAAATTATTCACTAAAATTAATAAGAAAATTTGTAGATTTATATGTATAAATATAAATTTATATTATAATAACAAAAACAAGGCAGAGGTCAGGATGAATTACAATCATGTAATAATTATTAAAAGAAACAGGGAAAAGCACGATCATAAAAAGAAAAATATAAATATAATATAATATAAATATAAATTCAGACTTTATTGGTAGTATTAATATATAACATGTATTTGTTTAATCGATTAAAAATCGTAATATGAATTTAAATTACACAGGTAGCCCTTATCCAAGCTACTTAATTAAATATAAGAAAAGTTACAAGACTACTAGAAATCGCCACGTTTATTAACTTGATATATCAACCAGTGAATCGTTCTGTTATTGAATTCGTGAAATGTTCTCTATCGTCATACTTGACAAGTGTGCTCGATTATAAACTTTCCTGGATCCTTTGTGGGGGCGTTCATAGATCTTATCTGCTTGCGGCAGTAATTTGATTTGCTAGGATTACAACATAGGCACAGGGCACTCTCGGCGCATGCTATAATTTCCTCCTTTCATCTACCTATGACATACTGTTTCGTGTTATACACTTTATAACCAGTAATAGGTTCAATTTAACATTCGACTGAGATATTCAGATCAATTACGAAGATAAGGAGTCCTTGATACAGTTTATAACTAGCTAGAATCACCTCATAACTTTCATAGTTTCCATGAAATTCCATGAAAAGTGACTACTGTGTAACAATTAATGTATCTATTTTTTTTTTAATTTTAAATTGCAGATTCTTTAAACCCTTTCTCTTTTAAAGAAAGTTATACAATAAATAATCAATACTGTGTTTAAAATCACTGACTTTTCTGGAGGTTTATTAGTTAGAAATTAATTGTTAGTTGTAACATATATGTGCATTAAAATTATGTCTTCTGTAAGAAAATAATTTTTATTTTGTTCGGGAGTATCATTAAATGGTTTGTTCTTAAATTTTCCTTTTTATAATGGTTTTTTCTCCGTTTCTTTTAATTATTATATAAGTATAATTCTTTCGAACCTTTCCTTTGTTTTTCGTTATTATAAATTACATATGAGTTCCGTAATAAATATGAATTACACATATATCTTATTTATTTAAAAAAAAAAAAAAAAAAACACGAAGTAAGGTTGAATCATTGAATAATAACAACAATCCAAAACTAAGTTTAAATTTCCCGCTGTAAATAATTAAAGAACAAAATCTACAAGCAAATACTTCATTACCATTGGGAAATGATATTTGATCCTTAATAACGTGTTATTATCGTTTAACTCCGTTTTCGGATACATCGGTCTTCAGGCATTTGACGGAAAGTCACTTTGTGGAAAACAAGTTTAATAACCTCTCCAAGAAATAAGCTGAAATTCCATACTCTTGTAATATAAATACAGCTGTTGAGCTCTGGAGTTCACTCGAATTTTGAATGTTGTTCGAGTAATATGCTTGGGACCTCATCGAAGTCGAGCTATGTGAACCTGGCACTCGACTTTTTGAAAATTAATTTTTTTTTATAGAAACTGATAGTATTTCGTTTGTACTTGATTGTACCACCAATAGTTTCGTTTGTACCTTCATCGATTAATAATTTATAAAAATTAAAAAACATAGTCAGCACCAGACATTGAGATTTTTGAAATCTGTTTTTCCCCATTCTTTAGAATCGTTTGTACTCGTTTGTATCGGTTTTCATTTCGTTTGTACCTCAATAGTTCAAATTTTACAAGCAATTGTTGATATTGGTGAATTATAAAATTTAAATTATTTAGGTACAAACGAAACGAAAACGGGAAACAAACGGGTACAAACGATTCTAAAGAATAGGGAAAAAACAGATTTCAAAAATATTAGTGTTGGGTACTGACTATTTTTTTAATTTTTTTTAATTATTAATTGATAAAGGTACAGACGAAACTATTGGTGGTACAATCAAGTACAAACGAAATATTATCATTTTCTATAAGAAAAAAATTTATTTTTGAAAAGTCGGGTGTCAGGTTCACATAGTTTCGAAGTCGCGCGATTTTCCAATATACCTGCCGCGAGACAAACACGAAGCTCAGATCAGTCAGCACGCATATAAAGCATTTTCTATGAGTACCTTTACTAATTAATTAATTAATAGAATATATTGTAGTCAGGAACTTTTTTTGCTTGAGAAGATTAATTATTATATTTATTTAATTGTGAATTGAATAAACTTCGAGATTTTATTTTTAATAACTAAAGTGCGAATATTTATGCCTTTATGCAAAACGAAATATTAAAATTATTGAATTAATTAATAGAGTATATTCTAAGATGAATTATTTTGGATTGAAAAAATTAATTATTCCATTTATTTTATTATACCAATTTCGCTATCAATATTTACTTCAATAATTGCCCCATTTTTACTGGAGAAATATTTTGGTTTGACAGATAAATAAATTGAACAATTTTAAATTATATGTGTTATGAATATTGGAAAAACATAATTCAGTACGTACATATATTTTTAATATGATCACCACATTATCGTACGCGATAAATGCTTAAATTTGCAATCTAGTTATAATTAATGCAGACCAGTTTAGACATTATGGTATTTAAAGTTTAACCAGCGCAATAAATAAAGCGATTCTCGAACACCGAATATTTGACTTGTTTAACGCGTTGAGGCTTTAAATACTTTAATGAGGAACAAATTCAATCGAATAGCCGATCCCTATAATCATGTCAAAAGTAGCGTACATATACAGGGCGTTTTGGGATGCGTAGTGATATAAAAAACAGAGTAACTGCACGTTATAAATTTCTGTGCAAAATGAATTGTAAAAACTACCAAATATATACCTTAATGTACCTAAAATTTCTTCAAAGCTAAAGAACTTTACATAAATTCTTTTTTGTAAAAAGAAATCACAAGAAATACTTAATATTTGATGTTTTAATCTGGTTTCTTCCTTCGTTCCCTTTAATTGTTATATTAAGGGGACTGAAAAGTCACAAAATGTTTTCGACTTGGAGAAGTTTTTCAATGAAAAATCGAATGACTTTTTTAAAAAGGGAATCGAAAAACTGCCCTTACGCTGGCAAAAAGTGTTAGAAAATGATGGAAATTATTTTGTTGATTAGTATTTAAGATTTCTTTAATAAATAAATGTTGATAAAATTTTGATTACTTTTCGATCACTCTAATATAATTATAATTCATCCAGATCTTTGCTTTATTTTTCATTATTATAAATTACATATTGTTATGTCCTAGCATCGATTCGAAGGAATCGAAGTTCACACGTAGATTATTTTCCTCACTTTTGCTTCACGCGAATATGATAAAAGTCTATAAGTTTCAGCGAATGTGGTAAAAGTCTATAAGTTTATCAAAATTCGTCCAGTTTGCGCAGCTGCCTGGCTTCTATCATAACGTAAACCATTGCTAGACAACACGAAACAACGCACTAGCAGCATACAGCCTGTTCATTATTGGCGGTGTTTGTCGATGTTGGAGACTAGTGTCTGCACGTAAGGACGATAAATTAACATTTTCAAAATTTGTGAAAAATTTCAAAATTTCAACTAACCCTAATCCTACTTCAACACTTGAAGAGTCTCCGGAATTAATGCACTGTTGAATTTTGAAAACCGTCGCGAAACCGTACTTCGATGGAAAAAGGGGCTAATACGGCGTTTTCAGCCACTTTTTCACTTATGCGAGCTGTCTATTAGGGTTACATCCCTCGTTTAGACAGCTTGACGCACCTAGATTTTTGATCCGACGCACTTTTGAAATTTTGAAATTTTGAAATTTTTCAACAATTTTGAAAATTTTAATTCAACGTCCTTATAGCCGAACACTTACCACGAGATCCTTCAAATGTTATCCCAATCGTTATACCTCCCACAACCTACCTCCCATTTCCGGCTCCTACACGAGTTTTGGGACACCCTGTATAAGAATGAAAGCCCTGACTCACTGACATATCAATGCCCAGGCTAAACCCTTGAACCTAAAAAGCTAAAATTTTGCACAGAGGTTTCCTTTATGATGTATACAAGGAATAAGAGGGGATATTTCGAAATTCTACCCCGAAGGGGGTAAAAAGGGATTTTAACGTTTATATCAAGAATGTTTTATTTATGGTTGGATTTGCATGAAACTTAATCGTAATGCCCCTTAATATAATTAATCAAGTACCTATTTTGGCATTTTAAAAAATTCAATCTCTAAAAAGGGGAAAAATTGTAGTGTTTGTCTGTTTCTCTGTCTATTTAAACGGCCTAATCTCCGGAACTACTGAACCAATTTTAAACATTTGTTCATTAATAAAAAGTTACACTATCCCTAAGTAACATAGCCTATGTTTTATTTTGATAAAAATACGTTTTCAATTTGAAATCTCAAAATTTGTAAATAATATTTTGGTATCGTTATACTCGTAATGAGAAATATCAATTGAAACATTGAGTTACGGAAAACAAAAGGCAGTCACCTAATAATTCACGAAAGGAACAAGCGAACAATGTAAAATAAATCCGATAAAAAACTTCAAAAAAGAAAAAAAATTACGCCAAGTACATGAAAAAGTGGAGGACTCAAGGAGTTATCATTGAAAAATAGAAGATCCCCATAAAAAACTACAAGAAAATAGAAAGATGTAATAAGAAAAAAGGGAGGCACAACGAAATATTAATTTGTTATTGTGAATATGTTGTTTATATTATAAAATAAAATAATTCTGTAGTTCCCTATTTAGATCCTCTCCAAAAATGTCCTTATTTCAAGTCTACTATTTTTTTTATATTAATTAAACGGCGTTAGTAATTAAAACTATACAGCATTGTAAAGCTTAGGAAATGTACTTCTGACGTATGGAAAGACTAAAGGAGAAATACCAATCGGGACTGCAGAACAACGTCTTATAAGTTAACAAAACATTTTCCCTATTTATATGCTCGCCACTGTATGTATAATACTGTTGGCAGGTGGATTCAGAGGTACCTTGGACGTTTACTGAACCGCTGGCGTCCAGCACTGCGCATATCGGTGCCCGAACCCCAGTGACGGAAAATAATGAAAGTAATGGGAACACGCCCACTGCATTTAGCCCGCTCAGCTACCCCCCTCGGCTTCAACCCCCGTCGAAGCTCCTCTGGGCTCGCCGCCTTGTTCATTCTCATCCGTCCTAGGCTCCATTGGCTATTGTACCTGCCACTTCATTGTCCTTTATTTCATTATTTTTGCCGCATTCCAGCTCCCTTTGCCCGGCAACGGGTGCGAATCTTCCCCCTTTATTTACGTACTTTAATAACAGACGTCTTAACGGAATCCAATAAACGTCATAAATGGCCTCCTGTGATGTCATTAGTTTACGAGATACTTGCTTTTTCTATACCCACCCTTCGGGTACCGTGTCGCTGTCGTTCCTCGGCTTCGTTCTCCAATCTTCTGGCTTGCGTCGAGGTTCCTAATTGTTAATTACGCATTTTCAAGCCGTTGGGAACATTAGAACCCCAATTTCGCTATAAATAGAATAATAGGGGGGATCGACTATCCACGGGGTTAAAATTGTTTTAAAGTTTTTGGTTCCGAGTACTTTACTTATTTAGACGCGTGGAAAGTAGGATCAGCGAAAATTAGGTAGTTTGTGGCAGATCAGGTTGGGATAGAGCTTTTCAAGCTGTTGGGAACGTTGAAGCTCTCATTTTGCTATAAATAGAGTGGTACTGGGAATAAATTATCGACAAGATTAAAATTTTCATCAGGTTTTTGTTTCTGAATATTCTTTTGCTTGGTTAGAATTTTTAACTTGCAATTAGAAGTGTGAATGGGAAAATGGACTTCTTTGATTTTTTGGGGATATTTTACATTAGTTATAGATTTTTATCAATCTAACTCTATGATTTACATTATCACAGAGTTTGACAACATTAGGTAATTGTAGGTTTTCATGATCTATTTCTTTCAAATTTTCGAATATTCTAATGTATTTGTCAAGGCTACTTTACCAATGGAAATTGTATGAAACTGAATAGAAATTATGTAAAAATTGTATAATTCGTTCCTTATTTTTAGGGCCTCTGCAAGAATAGTTTTTTTTATAGGCTGGGTAACCACGTGCTTGAAATGGACAAATTCTTTTGCGTACAAGATAATCCTCTATTGTGAAATACAATAAGAAAGTTCCTGTTGAAAAACAGTATAAAATTTCCTTCCCTCCTGTTATTTATAGTTTATACAAATTTTAAAATAAACACACTTATTAGGACTTTTCAGAAACATTTAAAATTCCAATTCATACATTCAGGGTCCGTTTTAAAATTAGTAAATGCATACATTTAGAATACTTTCTAGAATTAGTAAATTGGTTTTTGGAAAACATTATAAAAATTATTTTCCTTCTGTTTCGCTGGAGAATATAATTTATGAAAGTGTTAAAATAAACACTTATTGGACTCACCTCGATTGAAGTTACCACGAAATTAAAAAAGAAAGGAATTTCTTTGTTTACAGAAACAAGTCTTCGTCAAAGAAATAAGAAAGCAATTTTTAAATAAGGTTTAGTGTCGGCACACACTTGAACAAAAATAAAACAGTTGCTCCCTGCTATTTGCCTTCTGTGTATAATTCAGTCTACCGTGTTGTGTTGTGTTAGTGCGCGTAATGATATGGCGTAACATCTCACTACTACAACATAATCATCCATAGTGTATGCTAGCTACACCAACGAGACTCCGAAATATAGAATCTCAACAATGGAAACAAACAATCACAACTCATCGAACTCTTCAACCGCTCAACTTACAAAATCTTATGCTTCAGCCACATTAAATAATACTTGCCCTACCACAGATCACGCAATAATTATTGATGCTGTAAATGGCTTAAGGGGATCCACCTGTGTAAGATTTTCAAAAAATCAAACATTTTTTGGTAATTATAGAGAACAAGTACATCCTCTCAAATTTCGATGATTTTTAAATATGTTGTAGAAATCAACATTGTGAATAACTTTTTCCTATACATATAACCGTCGCTCGGCCTTAGTTTCCGAGATATTTGCAAAATACCATATGCTGCTACACAATGAATATTGCGTATAGCTACGCGTCTGTGACAGCGTGTGTATAAGCGTTGAGTCGTCAATTGTTTAGTGTCGGAATACACGTACGCGCTGTGAGTCTGTATGCGTTAGCTATCATTCGCTGGTAAAGTAGCACATGATCTGTATTCGTACAGTAAAAAAAATGGGGTCCGGGGGCTTGCCCCCGGTCGGAAGTTTGGGGGCAAAGCCCCCAACAACAAGTACTGCAGCGCACCACTCAGGTGTGTATATACACGGTTAGCCTGAGGGATGTTTATAGTTTAGCGGGGGGTCGAGGGGACGCAGCCCCCCGCCTGGCAGGGGGTCTGGAGGGCGCAGCCCCTCAGCATGCGTATAATTGAGACATATATGCTTTTCAATTTTTGTAAAAGTATTTTGCGCGAAAAGTATACGCCTCGAAATTACGGGAACTCACTGACGCGTACGTGCATTCCGAGCCTAAACAATCGACGACAAAACGCTTACACACACGTTGCCACAGCAATACCGTAGCTATACGCAGTATAACGCGTGTTTCTATTGAAAATACTTATGACTATTAACAGATGCTTTTAAATTTTAATTCAAACATCCTTTCGATCTTTTTATCCAGTTTGTCGACACACCTTTAAACAAAGATATCTCATCCAATCCTAAGCGTTGACGATCCTCACCATCTTTCTTGAATTCTTGTTGAACTAATTGGATCTAAATATTGTATGTAGTCCGATAACAAGAATGAATCTGGCATTTCTTCTATGAAGTCTATTTTTCGTGGAATTTCCTTTTGATTTTATAATTATTGTAACTCTTCTAAGCATTAAATTAACTAAATTATTAGTTATTCGAAGTGGGATCTTTTTCCATTCCTCTATTCGAGCCATTTTTAAAGGTATTTTACTGGAAATTTGATGTTTTCTAATTCTTACGGAGCAATAAACTAATGTGTTTACGTTACAAACTCTACTGTAAATGGTTCGGCATAAGAATCATACAAATACTTATTGCTTCTATACTTTCACCCACTTTTCACATTTTTTTGTTAATTTCACAAATTATATTAACTAGTAAATGTTGTTTGGACTATATCTATCTTAGAGGAGACTTTCGAGAATATGTAAAATATCATTGATTATAATAAAAGAAGTTAAGAAACTACAATTTCACACTAAAGTTTTTTTGGGAAATTGATCGGTGTACGAATACATTCTACACCCACTGTAAACACCCGTGGCGAAAACTTGAGTTCGACGGTTAGGGTGACAGTTAGTCGAGAGACAACCTCTATGGTGAACGCGACTACCTCTCTGAGCCTCTAAGTGATAAAATATCATTTAATATAAAATTATGTGGTGTCGCGAAAGTCAGGGGACGAGGTAGACACCACGTCAAGAGGTTTCGGCGCGACGCCGCGCGCCGCACAGTGGTTCGGATCGAGAATTTAGTGACATTTGCTTATAACTTTTGAACCATACTAGATATGAGCATGAAACTTGGACTAAATAATATTCGTATGCATAATAATAGGAAGGAAATTTAAAAATGTTATAACAATAATAATTGTATATACTAACAATAAAAATATTACAAAATTAATTTTTTTTGTACCTTGTTACTTATTTTTCATACATACATGAAACTATATAATTTTTCTTTATCTTATAATAAATAATAATTTCTTTGTTTTTTCAATATTTGATTTTATTTGCATAGATACCAATAATATTAAATGAATGGTAAGTACAGATATTATACATGATAAAATCAATCACATCAATAATAAAATAGAATATATACCATGGTTTTGTCGCTCAATTAAATTCGAATTTGTTAAAGAAACCCAGCAAATTATAGATGACATAACAAATACCATTAATCATGAAATAGTAAATCTAAAGCCGGTTAAAATAAATAATGTACAAATAGAATATGTAATGCTCCTTACAATGGTGGATAATAAAATTTGCAATGCCCTTACTAATACGAAATCTGCAATGCGTTGTTATGTTTGTAAGGCTAAACCAACCGAAGTGAATGATTTGGATCTGGAAAATTCAAAAGTGTGCGATGTTAACAATTATTCATTTGGCCTTTCTACTCTCCATGCATGGATCAGATGTTTTGAATGCCTTTTACACGTTTCGTACAACATACCCTTTCAACAATGTACTGCAAATACACCCAATTTACACCATTTTTCGATACGTTTTAAAAATTTGTCCTGTATATAACGAGATTGCACCCATTTCTGTTTTAAATTAGAAACAAACTTTTTTAAATTCGTTTTTAACAAATTTGATGTTTCTAATGGCATATTCATTTCTTTACATACTTTCTCATATAAAAATGAATAGTCATTTAAATCTTTGGACGAATTTCTTAACGTCATAAATAAATCTAAATTTGTATGAAAAGCGTCCATTCTTATTAAATAACAAATGCCCGAATAAGAAAAGAAGAAGACTTAAACACAGAAAGTACCACACGTAACAAATGTCCATGTATTTAAGTAGGTACTTACCAAATATAAGTGAAATATATAACAGAAACGTAATTACTAATCACTTCACTAAACAATAATTAAACTACAGTAAATAATGTAAAAGAAAAAAACTATATCGAGATAAACATTAAATAAAAACTACGCAATACAAGATTTTAACAATAGGAAAAACAGATAGAATATAATGCTCAAATAAATGTCACTGTTCACGCTGGTAAGGCTTCGGATCAACTGAATGCACATCGAAAGAGAAAAGCCTAGTCGAACTCTTATCTGTACCATAGCATAAACATTTGAAGTGTTTCAATCTGAAGGATTTTGTATTACATTGTGGTGACTGAAACATGACCGCGGCCATCTAGCGCTGATAGATCCTATACACCCAGCGATATGCACAGCTTTGAAGAATAATAACTTGTAAAGTAGGACAAAGTAGGAAATAATTCTTGTATAATTATATAGGAGAGAGTATGCTGAAGATATTCGATGTTGTAGAATTTTATGATCTCTTAAGACTCAAAAGATACTCCTTGCCAATTACTAATAACTTTAAGAATTTTCTTTATTACATTCAACGTAACATTTGTAATACATTATGTACAGTAACTTTTAAGTGACACTGATAATTTGTAATTTAACGATATATCTTTCATTTAAACAAAAATTGAAAAAAAGATATTGAAAAGAATTATTAGGGCACCTTAAACAAAACAGGTAATTTTTTCTGCGAAGAAAGTTGTTTTCAAAACTTTCAACTTTAATTGTCTATTACACTTACGGCTTTTATTCAATTTTATTAAGTTTTCATTTCTGAGATTACCAGACATTTACAAAGCAATATACATTCATCATACATCTATGTGAAAATGTTGACTTTTTCATTAAATGTCACTAAATTTCTCGATCCGGATCACTGTGTGCCGTCGCCGATGTGTTTAGATTATAAGATACAGCATAGATTGTTTAGTTTTAAAGGATTGCTTGTATGAATGTATGTGTGGATGTTCAGAGAATGAGCTTGGCTGCGTTTTTCTTCAACACAGTCAAGCAGTGGAATGCGAAGCGTGAATGAGGAAACTTCGGTCTACAAGGTGCGACGGAATATTAAATAATTGTTTTTATTGAGATCTACAAGGAGCGGTCAAGCGTCGCGTCATATAATATAATTTTACATCTATATTTTATTAAATATACCTATATCCCGTTTTTCTTTTATCGCGAGTTGTGTCAGTCATTTTTCCCACCACAATTATATTCTTATTTTATTTCTTGCTTCCACCCATAATCTAACAATTCTCACCATAAATTATCAAAATGAATTAAGCTATTATACTAACCATCGTGATCGAGGGATCGATAGTGAAATTGCTCGTGGTATCCATAGTTGAATCGATGAAAGTTGTAAAAGAGGATTTTCATTTACGTCTTTAGCTACCTGTTGCCGAAGATAAGAGAGTTGCGTTCATGTCTGGAAAGAAAGGGATATTCCGAACTGACAGCCAGAATATTTTCGGTTCGGGGCACGGCATCGGCATAGGCGGAGTCTGCGGAACACGTCGTGCTTCCAGTTGGGGTGAATCCTAATACCCAGATAATGGGAAGTAATTGCGAGGGATCAGAGCGAGCGTAGCTACTCTCTCGGTTCAGAACCGTACTATATATAGGGAGGGTGGAGGTGTCGGTGTTCTCATCCCCCTTGCGGCACCGGAGATTCGTTGGGTGGGGCGGGGGGGGGGGGATGAAAAGGACGGTCCAACAGACGCACACGTACACGTACACACGGGGGCGTAGGAGCGTGGGAAGGGATGAAGAGAGAGTGGGAGAGAGACAGAGGACTATAATCACATTATCGGGGCAAAATCACGCTGCATGTTCTCAAATGTATGGTGGATGACAGTGTTTTGCGAGGAAAATCACGCACGCTGATCCTTCGATACTCCGTACACGGACACGGTGAATTATCTCGTCAAGAAACTCGATACGAGCGGGATCAAGATGCGGATTTCAAATGGCAATTAAGGGAACGGAGCTTCGCGAACCGAACTTAGACTGAATTGTAGTTCGTGTTGGTTAGCAGGAATTTACCCAGGACTATTGATTATGGAAAGCTTTATGGATGCTTCAACTTGTTGACTCTCTCATGGATCTCGAGTAATTTTAATGGAGTTACTATGCAAAGCTGAGAAGACGACTAGTGGGTCTTGTAAAGTATTGAACTTTAATTTACTTCGTTTCTTGTCTATTATTCGTTTATAGGTGCATGGACAGTTTAAGTAAATGGTTTATAAGTATTTAGTAAGGACTATTGATTATAGGAAGAATGCTTCGGCTTGTTTTTTGAGGATGTAAAGTAATTTTGACGGGGCTACTGTGCGGAGGTAAGAAGATGGTTAGTGGGCTTAATTGACAGCAGTGTAATCTCCCAGATTATAGTACAGAATCCTACACTATGTATACATCTTCTTCTTCAATAAAGACTCGAGAACTAATAATTTTTTTGCCATGATACTCTAATCATTTTTTACGTAGGATGAACAGAAGAATCGATCTGTGTAAACAAAAATATGCATTTCTATTTAAAGAAATGATGCAATTGTTAATTGCACATGCACTGCTACATCTAAACAAAATTTAAAGGCCTATAAATGTAGTGCTCTTCGAACCATTTATCTTTCTCCTTTGGCATTTTTTCGTAAATGCAATGATAACGGAGTTATGACTTGAAGCAATTGCGTGGACCACCCTGTATAGTATAGATCAGTGTTTCCCAATCTTTTTTTCTGTTATGCCTCACCTAAGCTTTTCTAAAATATTTATGCCTCCCTCCCCTAATATACATCATTTTGAATATTCAGAAATGGAAATCTTCAATAAAGAAACTTAACTGATAGGTTTTAGGAAGAAATGACTAGGAAATTATTGATCAAATACAGTAAATAAACATTCAAATTGTCTCCCCTAACAATCAAATTGCCCCCCTGTGGGGCATGTGCTCCACGTTGGGAAACACTAGTACAGATTATATTATAGAATTTTATAGTATAATCAATGATTTTATTCAATACTTTTTCAATAAATTTTTCAATAAATAAGTAAACCTTTTTCGTGAGATTCAGGCATCTTTTTGTGAAGGATCAAACTGTTTATTTTTATAATATTCTCTAGACTCCCAACTGTTAAAAACAGCTTGTAATTTATGCATATCTTTTAGATTTCGCTAAAATTGCAATTTACATAGGAAGTTTTAACTACTTTCTACTAATTGGTTAAGAAAAGTATCTTTACTACAATTGTACGAAGTGAAAGTATTAAGTTTTATGTTTTTATGTTTGTGGTTGCTCACTATAGAGTAATAAAGTATAATGATTAGACTGCAGATGTTTATGCATTTATGGCAAATAAAAGTATGGTGAAATTTATAAAAATATGCACAAATGCAAAATTATATAAAATATCAACAATCAAGTAAATATTCCTCTGTTTAAAAAATAAAATGTACTTTCACTTAAATTTCAAGTCTTTATCTGAAAAAACAAATTTGCATAAACATTTACAGTCTAATGGTCATGAATAGACTGCAAGTATTTTACGCATTCGTACCAAGTGTAAATATGTATATGTACACAAATATACAAGGTTGTGTACAAATGTATAAACATATAAAATATGAAAAATAAAATACACGTTACTGCATTTGGAAGACAAAACATACTTTAATTTACGTTTCTGTTCTTTATTTGTTTATAGAACAGTATGAATTCGCATAAACATCCACAGTATATTCAGTAAAATGAAAAAGTTGAGATAATTCGAAGTGATACGCAAGCTCAATTATTGTAATGGACGTTGGCTCGTGTCAACTTGAAATTAATCTCGTCCTAATTGCTTTCCTTTAACTCGTTGAACCACATTAAGCCCCGAAAATGTCCCAAGCGACGTCGAGAAAATGTCATGCTGTTAATTAGTGGAATGGTAACGTTCCACTAAAGGCACGATCATAGTTCCTGACCCGAAACGCCATAAAATGTCAATCGAACGACACTGTTTGTCACAGTGTGATGTGATGTGTCTATAAGCATGTTGCACAAGCCCCCCTAATTTTCCCATTAAAATTCTTCTTGTAATTAATAATTATATCGTAGTTTCCATTATATATATAATTATTAGACTGTGGATGTCTATACAAATTTATACTTTCACAGATACAGAAAAGAAATGAATCCTAAATGAAAGTATACCTTATCTTCTAAGCGGTATAATATACAGGGTGTTCAGGTTATTACTATCCAGCGTTTTTCTCATAAATGGTACATATGACAAAAAAATGAAAGAGGACAAATTTATACTGTTTTTTGTGTGCAATGTAACCAGGTATATAGATCTTTCGTATTTGTACTATTTTCTGAGAAATAAAGGTGACCTTCAGTTTTTTAAATAGAATGGTATATTTTTTGTACAAAAATATGGTAGAGTATCAAATTTTAAATAAAAAAAAGTATTTACTTTTATTAGCCCTAAATCTCATGGGTAACGAGTAATTTCACTTTATTACTTGAAAATTTTTTAACGTAATATCAAGATGGATATTCAAACAAGTGTTCTATGAATTCTTCGTAAAGAAAAACATCAACCTTGTCACCTAGCACTTCATCAGGAGCTCCATGCCTGTACACGTCGCTGTCCTGCGGAAATCTGTGATAAGGTTGAATCTCTATCTTGATATTACGTTAAGAACATTTTTAAGTAATAAAGTGAAATTACTCGTTACCTATTAGGTGTAGGGCTAATAAAGGTCAATATTTTTTTATTTAGAATTCGATACTCTACCTTATTTTTGTGCAAAAAATATACCATTCCATTTAAAAAACTGAAGGTCACCTTCATTTCTCAGAAAATAGTACAATCTACCTGGTTACATTGCACGTCAAACACAGTATCACTTGTTCCTTTTGTATCACATCTTGTAACAGTATCACTTGTTCAGTTTTTTTTCATATGTACCATTTACGAAAAAAACGCTGGCTAGTAATAGCCTGAACACCCTGTATATGTACATGGGCAAATCCACAGAACTTTTAGATTTGCAATCTCGCGACTTCATTTAATGTTATCTTCTAATGTTTCAATATTTTAACTATCATATGGACGTTTTTAGTGGAAGGTATGATAAAAAAAGAAGTTTTCCATGGGTTTTGTAAAATTAGTAAGCTATCTGAAAAGCCAGGAAGCCGTTAAAAAATTAAAATTTTTAAAATTACCTCGTGAATTTAGTAATTTTCAAGTATTTTAAAATAGTTGTAGGAGCGCCGTCGAATATTTTGATGTGACAATAATCGGAAAAGATTGCAGGCATATATGTGAAATGAACCTACAAATCTCATTAATGTGAGATCATTCTATAAATAGCCATATAAACTCTAAAATTTATGCACAAATATTTACTGACTTTAAAATTCTATAAATTCGTTATTCTGCAAGAAAATTAATTTTAAAGAAAATAAGTCTGAAAGAAAATTACTGGCCTATCATATAAAATTTCAAGCTGTCACATTATTAACCCATTTGCATCGCTAGCACATATATGCGCGCAATTTACTTGGAAATTGAATTGAAATAAAATATTGGTGATAAGAACGAATTTTCCACTTTTCTGTGTGGTGCAAATGGGTTAATAAATCTTATTATCTGTAATCTTATTACACTGTTAAGTCTTCAACGTAATAAAATTGTCATATAAAAATTTAACAATCAATTCCAAGAATAAAACCCATGGGAAATAGTAACTGATTGCGTAACTATCATTATCAAATCATCAAAATATAGGAGCGCTGCAGTTTTGTCAATAACTGTTTATATATTTGACGATGACCTGATTCGTGGTCGACAGTGTTCACATCTCCACGACATAAACGTGTTCTATAAAAAAAGATAGAATTAATGTTTAAGTTACTATAGAAAAAACTATATTTTAATTTTCTCTCTCAAACAATTGAATATTAAAATAATAAAATTGTATAAATATCCCCCAATGTTTAAATTACTATAGAAAAAGCCTTGTTTTAATTTCCCTCTTCAGCAATTGGATATTAAGATAATAAAATTTATAAATATCCCTCGGTACTCGATAATGGCGACACAACGGAAAAGATGTGATAAGGAGGGCAAAAAGAACATACTGCGTAATTACATCGTGACATTTTAATCCCAACTTGAACCACAGGCTAACTTTCTACTTCGCTATAAAAAGTGACACGAAACAGACTAGCTTTAATTACGGCATTTTGCTATAAAAAGTGTCGCGAGAAATCGATTAGCGAGTCATTTACACGTTTACACTTTCTACATTCTTTTTTTCGCTCGCGGAGCTTATCAAAGTCTTATCTTACACCATTGTACGCCCGCTTTTTTTTTTACAGTATCGTTTAATTCTCATTGGCATTGAAAATAGTTCCAAAGCTTTTCCCTCAACGTTCTCAAGCTTTCACTAATTTCCGAATAATTGAAACGAAAATCGAGGAAAACAGTTCTTCTTACACTTCCATATATATATATATTTTTACACTTATAACACAGTCTCGTAATACGTTTCAGTTGCTAAAAATTAGGCGCACTGGGAATGAAAAACTTTTATTGAAATGGTTGTCTATCTTCGAAGAATCTACATCACTTTGTTTGATCGGCAACGTTTCCTTTCTCTACGATTTCGTCGATTAAATCGTTACCAAGATCATTGAAAATTTGATTGGAACCACGATTTTCCTAAATTCCACAGATTATCCGATAAAATTAGATTGGTTGAATTGCACGAGGAATTTCCCTGGACGATGGATAAATAAATCTTTCTTGAACGATGATCGTTCGAATCAGCGTTTCTCAAATTTTATCTTTTTCTTGATAAAGAATTTTTGGTGAACCTCCAAAAAGTAGAATGGGAAATTCTTATTTTCTTAGTAACTTTGAAACTGTTTTTCAAAAGACTATGTTTAAGTTTAAACAAATTTTCATTTAATTTGGAGTACGTAGAATTTTTTAATTTAGACTGTTTGTGTTGCTTATAAAAGACATCTGAAGTGATTCTTGGGACTTTTTAGTACTATTTTTTAATGAAATTAATCTTTCAAGCAAAACTGTCTTATTTTACATGATAAATTCATTAAAATTCAGCGGTTTTCTATTGCTTTTAACAAGTGAAATGAAAAAGTGACAGACTATAGAATTTATACATTAATCGTGCATACAAACACGAAAAACACATGCAAAACGTGTGCAACACACATGCACTTAAGCGAAATAAAATATAACAATTTATGAGACATTCATCTACATGTACAATGGGTGTAGAATGTATTCGTACACCGATCAATTTTCCAAAAAACTTT
>NW_026534341.1:15391929-15462281 GCF_026225885.1 Hylaeus anthracinus | reverse complement strand
TTTTTTGGAAAATTGATCGGTGTACGAATACATTCTACACCCACTGTACATAAAGTCCCGAAACATCTTGCCATAAAGCAACTCCAAACATGCACTATTATGGGGTGTTTCACACATCTTTGTATTATTTTTTTTTCTACGGGCACACTAAGCATGTCTAATAGGACACCAAGCCCAAAACAAAGATTCGTCACTCAACACTGTATTGCTCCAATCACAATCACTACTTTCGTGAGCCAACGCCAGACAATTTTTGGCAAGTTAGTAGAGAGCATGCAGAAAAGGTGCCAAACTATAATTACTAATGGTGGATATTGGACACCTTACTAGGTAAATGCGTATTAGTGTTTTAGGTGTAGATTCGACCCATATAAAACTTTGTACAAATATATAAATATTGTTGCGGCGACGATCTGAAGTGCGATCTGAAGAGCGAGTGGAAGCGGCTCGTCGGGATGTTCCGGTTCTCCTGAAATCCCAGGAAAAGGAACGACGAATGAAAAGGGAGCGATGGACAGAAAGGACAAAGAAATGGAAAGAGTTGTCGACATCCTCGTCCAAGAAGAGGACTCTTCATCGCAGATGGCGAGGGTAGGAATTTCTCCGTTTAGCTGGGAGAATTCCTATCCGAGAAGACCTCAAGAATGAAACATGCAAGCCTCAAGAGTCAAGAGGAAGGGCGAGAATTAGTCAAGAGTTTACCTCGAACCGGAAACTGGAACACCGGGCGCCATGCTCAAGGTTTTTGAGCGGTTTTCCTTGAGCCGATGGACGAATGTCGAGGCGCAAGCTGTCTTGTAAAGGCCGCTCAGATAAATGTTTTGCCTGTTACTTTACTTCCTTTTCAGACAGAGGTGTTTGGATACGTGACAGTTCCGAGGTTGGAGGATAGCTGTATGAAATTGCCGCGGACGGGACGTCCGCCTTGAAGAGGAGGGAGCAATGTTGCGGAGGTATGAAGATGCCGCAATATTGCGAAGTTGCATCGTCGCGGCAGCGTGAAAATGCTGCGACGATCTGAAGTACGATCTGAAGAGCGAGCGGAAGCGGATCGTCGAGATGTTCCCGTTACCAAGAGAACCGGCAACTTTTGAATTGGTAGAACGTCGCCAGACTTGCTATCGAACAGACGTGTTTACCGATTGTGTTCTTGTTATTGTTGATAAACGTTTTGAGTTCTTGTTCCTTTTATAAAAGACGTGTTGATTATTAAAAATGTCTACTCCTCGAAGTGCCACCACCCCTGGCGTAACAATATTTACAAAAATATAGACAACATGCCC
Organism: Hylaeus anthracinus; assembly: GCF_026225885.1. Classification (NCBI taxonomy): domain Eukaryota; kingdom Metazoa; phylum Arthropoda; class Insecta; order Hymenoptera; family Colletidae; genus Hylaeus; species Hylaeus anthracinus. The sequence goes on along the minus strand of NW_026534341.1, from coordinate 15,460,998 downwards.
TTGTGACACAGACTGTAAATAAATTAATTCTGAAGATGAGATATTAAAGAAAATAAGTCTCGATAGGATTGGTAAATTTTAAAGAGGTTGCAAAAATGAGTTCTACCATAGATATTAGATTACGTCATTTGTAATTGTATAGAAACGAAAGTTTAGCCTTGTTGTAGGAATTTCACAACACAAAAACGTCCTACATATCTTGTTTCTCACTGTTAGTAAAATACATTTTCTTGTATTTAGTGAAATACAGTTACACTTTTACAAATTTTTAGTTTTCGTACTCGAGTTACGATACGTGCATTGTTACTGAATGATGAAATGCTTACTCGTACAAATCAATTTCAGTTATGATAACAATGTCGAACCTTTACAAGCGTGTTTACCTTACTAGTCATGAAGCGTTTGAGCATCTTCTTCAATAAAGACATATTTTGAAAATATCTCGAGATTTAATAATTTTTTTGCCATGGTACCCTAATTATTTCTTACGTAGAATGAACAGAAGAATCGATATATGTAAAAAAAAATATGCATTTCTATTTAAAGAAATGATGCAATTGTTAATTGCATATGCACTGCTGCATCTAAAAAAGATGTTAAGGCCTACAGATGTAGTGCTCTTCGAACTATTTATCTTTCTTCTTTGCCATTTTTTCGTAAATGCAATAATAACGGAGTTATGACTTGAAACAATTGTGTGGATCACCCTGTATATAATGGTAGCAAGAATTTAAGAGTGTATGTTTTGTCACTCGAACAGAAAATTAAATCAAGTTTGGTACTTTTTAATGTAAGTAATTTTTAATTTTGTTCGGACTACGAAAAGGTTATTTAACATAATTTAATATAACATAATAGAAGATTGTGGATTATGATAGATGTTGTGTTGATAAACACTGTCACGTAAACATCGCTGTCCTGCGGAAATCTGTGATAAGATTGAATTTCCATCTTGATACCTCCGGGACAAAAAGATAGCACACTTTAAAATTAACATAATTTTTATTTATTTAACATTACAACCAAGGTTTTGTTTTTATACATTCTTGCAGAATACCTCTATAAACATACACAAATAAAATTGGATTGAATTTCGCCAGTCTATACAATTTTATTAAAAAAAAAAAAAGAACTTTTAAGGAAATATGGTGGGGCAAAGTGATAGCACATTTAACTTAAAATTGTGTATAACAATGAATCAACGAATGATATTTAATGCTTAATATCTTATGGCTCCTCCTTTACATTTAATGACAGCCATCATTCTCTTTGGCAAAGATTTATAGAGTTTGTTAATAGTTTTTTGCTTTAATTGCTCCCACTCATCTTGAATACATTTTTTTAATTCGGCAATATTTCCAAATTGTCTGCCATTTTTATACACAGCTCGGGCAAGATTTCCCGAACAATTTTCAGTAATGTTAAGGTCAGGTGACCTTGCTGGCCAATCCAAAACGCGAATTTTTTCTCGAGAAAAGTATTCTTTCACTACTTTTGCAGTGTGTTTATTTTTTCCTTAATCATTTCCAAGTACATTTTGCTATTCATTTTTCCTGTTGTAAATTTGATTTCCATTTTACCATAGTACCCGATACCGCACTAAATCATCACACCACCACCTCCCATTTGCCGACGACTCAAAAACTGTTCCTCTTTTCGCATATCGTGAAAATAGTAACTCAGACCATCAGGACCATCTAAGTTAAACCTCTTTTCATCCGTAAATATTATTCTTCGCCATTTCTTTCGCATATGAGTATTCTTTTCCGCAAAGTGTAATCGATTCATCTTACATTGCACAGTTAACCAAGGCTTTTTCTTCAATTTTCTTCGTGTTATGTTTTTGCAGTTTTGTAAAACACGTCTCACATTCTTTATATTAGTGTCTACACCAACACTTTGAGTTATTTGCCTTGCAGTCATCTTAGAATTTGATGCTGCTCTTAGTATTGCACACCGTGCCCGGGATTTTTCAAGAAGTTCATTATTCCTTTTCTATAGTGCTATCATTTTGTCCCGCTTGCGAACAATAATATTTACATTTTTTATGTTAGAATCCTGTCGAGGTATATGTTGTGGACGATATTTCGTAAATTGTATACACAGACATGCTCTGGGTTATCAGTAAAAGAAAATATGTATCTTAATCAGCTTTTAACACAAAATAGGGGAAAATATAAGGTATGCTATCTTTTTGTCCCGGAGTGCATTACGCGAAGAAAATGTTTAAGTAATAAAGTAAAATTATTCGTTACCTATTCGTGTTAGGGCTAATAAAGGTCAATACTTTCTTATTCAGAATTTGATACTCTACCATATTTTTGTATAAAAAACATAGCATACCATTTAAAAGAATGAGATTGACCTCCAGATCTCCTCTATTACTCCATCCACAACTTGTGGACCACAAGGAAACGATTATTACTACATGATGTAGGCCGCTGTATCAAACAACTTTTGTAGGAACAGATTTTTAATAACTACAACATCTTTCAAGATATCCTGCTGTACTCGCTTAAACAAAACATCCTGTATAACAATTGTCAATGAAAAAAATACAAATAATCAGTTTCAGCACTACTCAATGTTACGAGGAAATCTTATGTCAATATTCCTTACCTTAACGAAAAAGAAAAGATTCTAGAAAATCGACTATTTTTCAGTTGTACAAACCAGAACAGTCCCTTAGAAACGAAGCGCCTTGAATCGACCAGAGGGCTCGGCTAACGCGATAATTCGATCGTTGAATGTTTCACGCAAAACTGAAACTGTTCGGGTTCGTCGTCGTCGAACGAACGAACAAACGAACGAACGAACGATGAATTATCTCAAATTTCGCGTCGACGGTAATTACCCCTCGCCGTAGAGCACTAGGACGAAAGTAATAATCCGCGTAAAAGTAGATCGGCGGCTTGTGTATCGCAATTAAATCGTTATTAGTATAAACTTCGTAATTGTGATTATCAATTTTGCATTTGAGCGCGGCATGGCCGGGGCGTCGGAATTTCGGTGTACGTCAAATAGTTCCCCCGGTTATCATGCTAATGGACCATATAATGCAACCAAAATTCGGCTGGCAATAAATTACGCAACTTTAGTTAACTAACCATACAATAACCGAGCCAGCAGGAACTATAATGATCAACTGCCGTTGCCCTGGGGATAATGATCGCTTTTTCCTCGTCTACGATTCCCCCGCAAATTCGTATTTCCCCGGGTTTTAACAATGTTATCGCTTTATAAATTGGCACGGGGACCTTGAATCGGGACAATTAATTGCCCCACCGGCCGTGATTATATTATATTATCGAGCGATAGTTTCACCGTAGAGGGAGACCAAAAAAAAAGAAAATAAAAGCAAAGTAGGTAGATCGAATCCACTCGAATCGGTTCCGTTCGTTTGTTTATAGATTCGCGTTATTAATTTCACACCGGCCGTTGTAAATTATCGATTGCGCAGTCGCGATAAAAGGTGTTAATCGCAGACGAAAATTTCCAAACGCCACTTGTGTTTCCAGAGATTAATCAACCCCCCTCGACGAGTTTTCGGGCAAGGCTTTCGAATTAAAATTTCATGCAAAATCGCTTGATCCCATCAGCCGCTGCTACCAGGTTACGACAGATCGTCCCCGCTATATTTTAACGTCGAAATTCAATTACCATTTTTTGTCCACCCTCTCTAACGGAGACGAGTTTACTTTTCTCGTTTAAAAGCTCGATTCTTACGAAAAATGATGAAACGTTTGGGTTCGGTTTAAGAAAACGGAGTACCTTCCGATCGAGCTGATTTTTGTATCGTAGATAGCCCTTGGCCTAACGATTACAATGGTGGTCATCTTGACCCTTAACTCTGTTGGGATCCAGGTGCGGACCGTGGAGACCGATTTGTACACTTACAAATATATTTCGAACGTTTCAAAAATACAACTCTGGATACGTGCGGAAACAAAATATCAGACTGACACGCAGAAGGATCGATTACAACGATGCTCTCTACTGAAGATTTCTAAATCTTATAACCTAGACCTCTTGGGTTAAAAGGGGGTAACTATGACCCTTGGTACTGGATGACCAACTCCAGGAAAACATCCTGTAGGGTCTTTGATAACAGTGTTACGTATGGAGACTTCACTCTATTTCGTAATTTCTATCAAACCTCTCCTCCGTGACATTTGGCCTTTCGAGCGGATATGGCCGCGACACTTTGATAAAGTTTTTACTAAGAAACTAAGGCGCGTCGCGGGACTGATTTCCACGGAAAAATAGGAGCTGCGTGCCTCTACGCATCTCCGCATACGGCAGCATAGAATTCATAGAATCAACTCCCACTACTGATTTTTAATAAAATTTACAGTATATAAACCGATGCGTTTCGCATCTCTGGGGCTCATTTCTTGAGGACACGTTACAGTGACGTCGCGCTATATTTTAACCCGCGTAGCAAGATCGGATAGCTATTCCCATTGAGCATAACATTAAAATAGGAGTTCGGGACTCTATTGAATACAATTTAGCTGCAGACTTCAGCTTCGTCGACTCACTGCAAGATCGAGTAGAATTCTCTATCGAGCAAACGTTCAACGGTAAATATTCTGAATTGTAAACGTGACCCCCACATTTCAACCTCGGTGCGTAACCTAGAAAGGAGAAATTAGGTTTCGCGATTTACACAAAATCACTTCTATAGTCCATTAACCAATCCTTCAATATATACATAGTTTAGTAGATTAAATCTAACTATTTTTCTGAATACCTATCCCTTGAATTATCTAGTTAAGGAGACCTACAGCAATACATCTTTACCGCTCGATGTGTATTGCATAATAGAAGTTACGAGGCCAACTAACAATCCTAGTGGCAACTCTACGTTAGCCATATGTAGGTACGTCCACGAACGCACATCCCCGTTAACAAAAATTGTCCAAACGACAATTATCCTCGGCAGCGCGGCCGAAACAAGCCTCTCAGCCCTCGGCTCATAACAACAGATATGAAAAACAAGTCTGACTAGTTTGTGTTGACACTTTGATTCCGATATCTTTATCTATAGTTCGTCAATAGATTGGTCAGCCAACAACTCCCAACCTCTCCCTTCCAGGGGTCAAAGACTAAAATGGTTCAAAAATTGTTTTTTGCACCGGTCTCGATGATTACGTCATTTCCAACTTTTTTTTTATGTGGAGAATGTTGGTTTATTATTAAATAAACGTAACAAAAATAAATCTAGAGTTGAGGGACACTGCGTCTCTCATAAGGGAAAGTTTCATTTCTGCTGCCTTCGTAGTTGGGCTTCTGGCAGTATTTGTGTTCAAGAGGGCAGTGTGAAAAACATGTGACAGACCCAAGCCGTATTTTTCTTCTACGACGTAGGCGCCGGTTTTCCTATGCGCTTTGGAAAAAGCTTTCACTTTTAGTTTGACTCTTGCGACGAAAAGACGTCCTTCCGCGACCAAGAAATAAACGTTAAAACATATAAAGATTTGCAGACTAAATATTTATCCTCGTAACCAATCCCATAATCCAATAGAGGAACATCATAACACTAGGCTCGAAATCTACTGTTCGAGTAGGTTTGGGGTAGTTTGGTGTACGTGGGGGTGGCAATACTGAATACTGTTAATGTCAACAATTGATGTTCCTCCACGGAAAACAAATTGGAAATGATGTCAAAGGCTATCTATGATAAAAGAATCAGCTCGATTGGAGGGTATCCCATTTTCTTAAAACTTTATCAACCGGGCTATTTAGAAACAGTCTTTAATTCAAAAAAGAATTTTCTATAGTAACATATGCCAATCTAGGCTGACAATAATTCCTTCATACTATTGGGTTGGAAAGAAAGTTCGTAGCGTTTTTAAAGCAAACCTTTAAAGCAAAGTTTATATTCTTCCACATAATATTATTCTACAATGTATTTGCCACTTTGTTCTATTACTTTTTGCCATCTATATGGTAGCTTGAAGATTCCATTCTTCCAGAAAGTGTCCTCTTTCTAGGCGATAAACTGGTTCACATGACTTTTGCAAGCTTCTATGGAGTTGACCTTTGTTCCATTTAGAAAATTTTGTAGGGATCGAAATAGGTGGAAATCTGATGGTGCCAGATCAGGTGAATATGGCGGATGTGGAAGAACATCCCACCCAAGCTGCAACAACTTCTGTCTTGTTTGTATCGAGACGTGCGGTCTGGCGTTGTCGTGCTGGAACACGATACTTTTTCGATTTGCTAATTCCGGTCGTTTTTCGTCAATAGCTGTCTTCAAACGGTCCAGTTGGGCACAGTATGTATCGGAATTTATCGTTCTGTTATGCGGTAACAGTTCGTAGTATAGGGCACCTTTCCAATCCCACCAAATGCATAGCATGACCTTTTTTGGGTGAAGACCGTCTTTTGCAGTCGTTAATGGTGCCTCATTTTGTTTTCCCCATGATCTCTTTCGCTGCACATTGTTATAGAGGACCCATTTTTCATCACCCGTTATTAGCCGTTTTAAGAATGGATCATTTTCATTTCGCTTCAGGAGTGAATCGTTTATGGAAATGCGATCCATTAAGTTTTTCTCCGTCAGGTCGTGCGGCACCCAGACATCCTAACGACTTACGAATCCGAGGGCCTTTAAACAATTCACAACGGTCGTGTGGGATATGTGGGCTATCTCTGCGATGTTCCGTGTTGTTTGCCGTGGATTATTTTCCACTAGTGTTCTGATTAAATCGTTATCGGCAACTAAAGGCCTACCAGAACGTTCTCGGTCCTCCAAATCAAAATTGCCACTTTTGAAGCGAGCAAACTATTTTCGCACGGTACTTTCAGCAACAGAATCTTCTCCATAAACGACAGAAATCTTTCGTGCTGTTTCTGTAGCGTTTTTTCCCTTTCGAAAATAAAAAGCCATCAAATGACGGAAGTGCACCTTATATTCCTCCATATTTACACTTCTATTACGTAGTTGTAAAATTGATTAATACAAAAATTACTTGCACAGAGAGATGCGTTGAACCATAACCTTTTATAATATGTATGCATGTCTTTTGTTTTAAACAAACATCAAACTGACACACGCTTCCAACGCAACCTGCTAGAAAACGCTACGAACTTTCTTTCCAACCCAATATTACTAGGTATATTGAAAGCCAAGTCTGTTTCCAAAACCTCAACATTGTAAGTAAACAACCATCAGCACAGTAAATAAATTCGAAAAGCTAAATACTGGAATTAAAAAAATATATATATATATATATATATATAAATGGTCTCACGGTAAATAAAGTGTTAAGACACCGATCAGTGGGAAAAAAATATCAATTTGAAATGTAATTACAGCTGAATATATGTAAAGGCACTGAACTTATTTGTACACCTAATACATCGTACGTCATAAATGCATAAAATCCGCGATGTAATCATAATACATGTAATTGTACAACTTGGTACCCATGATTCATCTATTCTACTCGTTCCGTTTCATTCATATTCGACGGTTGATTTCAGTCACATACGCCAGACAATGGGACGCCATGTGGACAGTATTTTTGTTTATGAACATCACGTTGCAACTTTTAATCGGTTCCACTGTATGCGGGCGTGAGAAAACCGATTCAATTGATTGCAGATCGTACCATTTACTCCACTACACCTACGTCGATCGTACGCGATGTTATATCGAGAGTCTGCGTGTGTGTATAAAACGACGCAGTTATCACCAATTACTGTTCCATCTATGCTCTATTTGTGTAATGGCGTTACCCCTTCTTGAACGTTGTTATTGATACCTTGATGCAATGGTATCGCGTTCCTTTTAACAAAGACTATTAACGAACGCTTGCTGCCATTAGATTGACGCACTGAAATTGATTCCGACACCAAGATTGAATTCCTCCAAATGAATTTCTCTCGCAACAACTAAGGGGGTATTCTGGGTCGAACGACTGAAACAAAGTCATTCCATGTGACATCGGGTACTAAATGAAATAACATTTCAGATTTTGTCGAAATTTTTATATGTTGTAGTCTTTAGTAATACTTACACATACCCCAAAGGATTTTTCAAAATATCAAAAATTATGGATTTTACAGGTGTTTGAAAATGAGTGCTACATTTTTTCACGAAATTATAGCTCTTGAACTAATGGATGAACGAGAATGAGGTTTTTGGGACCTTATACAGAAGATATTGAAGTATCAACTAAAATTTTTTTCAAATTTTTTTTACAATTTTTTTAAACAAACGCACAATTCTTATAGCCGGTACGGAGTTTAAAAATCCTGAAAAAAATAGAGAATGTAATGCTATATGTCTCCTTTAAGAAGCAGCGTTTAAAAATATTGACATTTCAAAACTGACTGAATAAATGTTATATTAAGATTATCTCAATTTTTTCAGATTTTAAGCAAAATTGTTAAAAAAAATAATAAAAAACCTTTTTTTTAACTGAAACAAATTTTAGTTCGTACTTCAATATCTTCTGTATAAGCTCCCAAAACCTCATTCTCGTTCATCCATTAGTTCAAGAGCTATAATTTCTTGAAAAAATGTAGCACTCATTTTCAAACACTTGTAAAATCCGTAATTTTAAAAATTTTCAGGAATCCTTTGAGATACGTTTAAGTTTCACTAAAGAATAATTTCATACTCGTATTTGCACAAAATCTAACATGTTATTCCATTTAGTGCCCAATTTCACACGGAATGACCCAAAATAGACGAATATTCAAACAGGACTTTCCCATAATATTAAGAGGTATTAAAATTACTTATTTGTATTTTTTTCATTGAGAGTTATTTTATAATAAATATTGAAACATTGGCTTCAATGATGCGGAATGTACACGACAGGTTCGCGCTCCGTGTACGTTTTCTTCCAGTTTGTGTAATTGAAACAAATCAAACTGATGAATTCTCAAGTAAAACAACTTTCTACGGAATATGACGTACAGTTTTTTTGCAAAATATTGAATACAGGTGAGATGGTATCACTTTGAATGTGAAGTCGTTACGTCGCACGCCTTTTTTTTCATTCGTGGTACGTAAAAAACAGTAATTTATAATATTTAAAAAATTCTCCGTTGTTATTTTCCGTGTGACACCATCTTTTTTTGGAAAATCATTGGTTTAAGGAAATCGGTTGAACCGTCATTGAGAAACTTTGCGCACAAGGACGAAAAAAATAGTTTCAAGAAAAACGTGTGTAAAGTTTGTCGTTAGGCTGGCCACTATCTTTACTCCAATGCTCTTTCATTAGTTTTTGGAAAAAATCTACACAATTTAATTTATTTACATCGTAGGTATCCAAGTCGAGAACAATTTTAAATATTTGTGTGTCCCCATTGTCAATATAATAAGCATTTTGAATTTCGAAAAATCCTTTAGCAGAATATTTTTAAATATTTTGAAGATTCCAAATATACATTATTTTTAAAATTGTCTTTTTGAACCGGTTAGACCAGAACATCTCCTTAATGTGTTTAAAATCACAGCTACAGATTTTATTATTTTTCTCCTTGATAGAATTTCCTTTGGAATCGTTAAATATAGTTTTAATCGACCCAAATATAAAATTTCCTGGATATAATGTTTATTCGTTCCACGTTTCGACTTTGTCTCAGGTGCTCTTGAGTAGGAGACATTCAAGCAAGTGAATCATTCAGAGAGATATGATTTATCTTCATAGGCGATTACCTCTTTTTATTTCCCACTGATACCAGTAGATAAATGTAGTTTATTGTTTCGAAATTATTTTTCTTTCGCTCTGAGATTATCTGTTGTGACTCTGACGATATCTTGTTGAAAACCGTCCACACACTGCATTATCGCATAGGTTTGTTTATTCGTTTAAACCGAAATATGAGCTTGTACTGTACGTTCACAACAAGTTGGCGAGGCAAACTCATTTTCTTTCTCACTCTGTCTCTCTCTCTTGCTACCATGAGTTACGTCGTTATTGGCTACGGCCAATGACAATGGACGACAGCGAATATATCGAGACAGAGTGAAACAGAATGCCGACTTTACAGCATCGGCGTAGCTTTCTAATCAAAGTGTCGACTATTAAGGGTGTTTATATTAAGATACAGTCCTATAAACACTTATAAAGATAACGAAAACCCGAGAATGATTAAGAAAAGATGACTGAAGCCAACAGCATCACTATGTTGCGGGAATAGATCGAACGTATAAATTGTATCTTTCTCTAGTCGACACTTCAAGGTGGTCCACGCAATTGTTTCAAGTCATAACTCCGTTATTATTGCATCAACGAAAAAATGCCAAAGGAGAAAGATAAATGATTCGAAGAGCACTACATCTGTAGGCCTTACAATTTTTTTTAGATGCAGCAGTGTATATGCAACTAACAATTGCATTATTTCTTTAAATAGAAATGTATTTTTTTTTCACTGATCGATTTTCCTGTTCATTCTACGTAAAAAATGATCAGGGTACCATAGCAAAAAAAATTATTAGTTCTCGAGATATCTTCAATAGATGTCTTTATTTCAAAGAAGAAAATTTGACAGTGTAGATTTAATTTGAATGTATACATATATAGATATAGTAGTCGCAAGGAAAGAATTCGGTCAAAACGGTGGGACGTATAGCACATTGAATTTTTATCCGATTCACTTGATTCAACGCTTAAATTGAAGGTAATTAAGTTTATACGCTTATGGACCTCGACTATTAATGAATTATTATTATAGCATAAAGTTATTGCAAAATAATGGCCGACATGTACCGTTCATTTTCATGTTTTTTGCCGCCAGTTTTGCAATTAACAATTTTTTTTGCAAATTGCGGTTCATACGCATTTTACGTACCTACTAAAGAAAACAAATTTCTGACTTTACGTATCAGATGCTTTCCCAGGGCTCCACGTATCCCTCCATTTTGACCGAATCCTTTTCTTGTCACTACTATGTATATCTATATACAGTGGGTGTAGAAAGTATTCGTACACCCATAAATTTCCAAAAAAACTGTGTAAAATTGTAATTTATTAACTTATTTTTTATAAACAATGACATTCTACATATTCTCGGAAATCTCTAGAATAGATAGAGTACAAAAAAAAAGCTATTTATGTACGTTGCGAAATTAACAGGAAGAAAACAATTAACCGGTAGAAATATTGAAGCAATAATTATTCGCACAACTGTTTATTTTTAGAACTTGATTAAAAAAAAAAGAAATTTACATTAATTTATAAAAATATAATACTTCCTTCGTGGAATTTCCTTTTGATTTTATAATTATTGCAACTCTTCTAAGCGTTAAATTAATTAAATTATTACTTATTCGAAGTGAGATCTTCTTCAATTCCTCTATTAGAGGCTTTTTTAAAAGTGCTTTACTGGAAATTCGATGTTTTCTAATTTGTACGGAGCAATATACTAATGTGTTTACTTTACAAACTCTACTGTAAATGGTATACTTTTAATTCTATACTTATTAGTACTTAGTACTAATAAGTACTATAGTACTTAGTACTATAAGTACTTAGTAAATAGTAGTATTAGTACTTATTGGTACTTAGTAATTCCATACTTTTACCCACTTTTCGCATATTCTTGTTAATTTCACAAATTATATTAACTAGTAAATGTTGTTTGGACTATATCTTTATTTTAGAGATTTCTGAGAATATGTAAAATATCATTGATTATGAAAAAAGAAAGTTAAGAAGCTACAATTTCACACAAAAGTTTTTTGGAAATTGATCGGTGTACGAATACATTCTACACTCACTGTAGGCTGACAATAATTCCTTCATACTGTTACTGGGTACATTGAAAGCCAAGTCTGTTTTCAAACATTGAACATTGTTCGTAGACAACCATCAACACAGTAAATAAATTCTAATAGCTAAATACTGCAATTAAAAATAGGCACCCGGTAAATAAAGCGTTAACACAGATTTATTGAAGTGTAATGCAAGGTTCACATGGTGACCCACGACTCGTGGACATGACTGCATGTTCCCGAAGATTTTATTATCGCGTAAACATCCGCAGTCCACATACGAAGCATCGCATCCCATCACCTTCCTATTCTGGCAGTATAATATAAAAAAAGCTTAAGCCAAGGATGCCGTCGGACGCATTGAAAATCGCCTGATTAAATTGGGTCGGATATATACCGATATACAAGGTACGGTCTTCGATAGGCCGCCTTGGTGGCGAGCGCAATCGTGAATGTAGGTCTGGCCGAGCACTTAGCCGATAATTGACTAATTTTCTCCGAAGACCGAATCGAGAAGACAAGAGTAAGGTAAGAAAGGGAAGTGGTAGGGGTTGGTGTAGCGAGGACAGGGGTTCAGACAGGGGTGGAACAGAGAGAAAAGAGAGTGCGGCGAAGGGGTGCCGTAACTCTCCTGGGTTTCTTAGACGGTATCCGTTCGAGTCTCTAGACGACGAGGCGGTCTCATCTTCTACGTGCTTTCCACCCCTCGCTATCCCCCTTCTTCCTGGCTGCCAAGGAGATGTCTGCTAACTTCATTAGCCCTTCCTACCGAACGAAGCCATCTTGGCTACCGAGACGAGCAACTTGGCGAAGGTTACCAGTACTAGATGTGCCACGAGTCGGAGATGACTTGAGATCGCACCCCCACCCCTCACCACACCCCCCTCGCTCTGTACGGCGATAGCTAGCAATCATTTAGAAAAGCGGACTCGTGTGGTTGGAATAATAGTCTAAGAGCCAACGACAATTTTACTTACGTCACTTTCAAATGAAAATAATCTTTTTTATGAAAGTACTAGCTACACCCCACGGTATTTCACCCGTGTGGAATACCGTTCTTATTCTATGTCGCTTTTAAAGGTCAAAGGAAATGCTTCGAGCGTGTCGCAATGCTAACTGAACTTATTCTGTTTTATAGCATTTATTACGTATCTGCATTTTTGCATTGGTGCATATCCTCATAATTTTTCCCATACTCCCACTTATCATACATCCATAAACAATCCCCAATCTAGTTATGTATTATAGAAATTCATTACCTTTTTTCTTCCAAAGAAAAATAAACGAAATTACTTTCCCAACTGCCCAATATTAAGAGGTACATAGAATTAATACCCCTGAAGAAGCGTCATACATCTTCCTATCTGGCAAAATAATAGCAAAATATAAAATCAAATTCTTGAGTATACCGTATATCGAATAATACATTGACCATTTTTATCCAATATCTTTTCATCATCTTTTTGGTAGTACGATGATTCTTGACATTTCATATTTCACATATTGGATTGGCTAATAAGTTCGTGGCGTTTTATTTTTTATTTTAGCCTGGAACGATTTGTTTGCTGCTTGGCGAAGTGTGTATATGCATTCGAAAAAGGTGTTTCTGCTCTACGAAACTGTGATAATCGTCATTTTGAATAATTCAACTTTTTATTATTTTTCAAACTTAGAAATGGAATTTTCAGGAGGCAAAAGATAATATATTCGACATCTGCTTTTTTTCGTTTTTCATCGCTTTCATCAGCTTTTTTACATCGATGAAAACAAAAAAAAAGCAAATTTTTTGCTTAAACGTTACTTTAGGGCCATAAAAATAATACGTCATTTGATTTATAGTGAAAAACAAATAATAAAAGGTTCAATTATCGATTTTGCCGCAGCACCTCAGAGCGCGATTAAAGTGTTTATAAAACTTTAAGCGCGTTTTTCTCGGAACCACTTTTTTTAAACTGGGAAGATGGATTTTTCAGTGACTATTGTATGGATCGATTTGAAATTTTTACAGTACATTCACAACAATATTCTCTTTGGAAGTACGTAGCCGTTTTTTGATTAAATGTAAGCTATTTTTTTTACGAACAATTTAATGCTCATTTTTAGGGCAAAAAGTTGATTCATTGCTCAAAAAGTGCACCACTGCCACAAAAATTGATTAAGAAGAAAAACCCCACGTACTTCCAAAGCCAATTGTATATAGATTATAAATTTTCTTTAGTTTGTGTTCCATGATTCATAGATGCCGAGAAATCCATCCTCCCGTGGCGGTGTTTTCAAAAAAGCTGTTTTCGACGACGGGCTCTGTCGCCGCCATTTTGTATGAAAATGACAATAAAAAAATTGTTTTTCGTTCTTCAATATGCGTTAAATAAACCCTCTGAAAAGAAATTCTATTCCAATTGTCACACTCGCAAAATAAATTGTCAAATTTAGGTCTTTTTTTCCGCCTCTAGGGTGGTTTTACCCGTTAAGATCTTCTATCGTGATACGGAATCAAAAATATACCGATCCATATAAAAAAAATGGAGGTGACCCTCAAATGTTCGAAGTACCTTTACCCGGGAAAAAGCCATTATCGCCACCGGATGGCCTCCTTCATACTCTGCAATTTTATTTCAGCAAACATTTCTATAAAACTTATACAGTACTCCTGTATCCGTACCCCCTAATGTACAGGTGTTCTATTATCCGTATGTTCTGTTATCCGAATAACGTGCCTTCTCATGTCGAAGCATTTGGATCATATGAAAAAGGACTTGTATCTTGTATAGTTTGAGGCAGTGTTGTGCATAATCGTAATCAAATGTTTCCGAGTTGTGATTACGATTACGATTGTAATAAAATGTTTCAGAGTTGTGATTACGATTACGATTACGATTGCAATCTGCGTTTACGATCGTATTTTCACGTGTTTTCAGACATAACAATTTTGTACCACAAAACAGACTTCAGATTCATGTTCGTCGCCTCAAAAAACTTAGAAAACCATGCTTTTGTCAAAATCAAAAAGTAAAAATTTTCAGTTAAAATAATTCGTGGCATAGAGTAGGGTCTGGATAGGGTAACTTTTTAAAATTGTTGATTTTGACGAAAACATGGTTTTCTAAGTTTTTTGAGGCGAAGGGCACGAATCTGAAGTCGGTTTTGAGGACAAAATTTCTATCGCTGAAAAACCCTGAAAATACGATCGTAACAGAAAAATTTGTGATTACGATTGTAATTGTAAATGTAATCACAATTTGGAAACATTTGATTAGAAACGTAATCATAATTATGACTACGATTATGCCCACTGGTTTGGGGCACAACGGGAATGTAATTCTACGCAGCTACTTACAATACAAAATTGATGTGACTTAGAGACTCTTAGATGTTGGAAAAAACTCGATTTTGTTCATTTCTACTTGATTAAACGATATTTAATGCTAAAGAAAGTAATTGTTCTATTATCCGAAAATTCCACTATCCGGCCACTTTTGTCTCCCTATTAGTTCGGATACGGGAATCACTTCTGTAGTTTCCAAGATATCTGAGGTGCTAATAGTTATTGCCCTCTCTGTATACAGTATTATAAAAAGGCGTCTTCCAAGTATAAACTCTTTTCTAATTGAACCGTGCTTAAGTGTTAATGAAGGAGTAATAAATATGTAATAGGATGTTTACTTTTCCATAACAAATTCAACAGATATACTATAGAATGTCCACTTCCATAATAAAATTGAATAGATATAAAATAGAATATTCATTTTTCCATAACAAAATTCAAAAGACTGAATTCAACAAAAATTCTATTCTCATCCCCACTCTATCGAAAAACAAATAATTTAGCAGCCATCGAACTCGATAAAAATAAGACGAATGAATCGATATTATCCACTCTGCCTCTCGAATGCAGAGAAAATAACTTTACGCACATTTATCTTCAATTTTTTTTGTCGTCTCCCTCTTCGAAATTACAAATGTGATTTATGAATAATTGATTATGTACGACAGATCCCGCTGTTAATCCGTGCTAATTGATGCGAACCAGCGCGCGCGAGCGCAACCCTGTACTGTTTATCGAAAAGTCGATACACGTGTTTAGCGGTAATTACGTATTGTGACGCGGATAGGAAATTGCATAGGTTCTGCAATCGCAATTAAACGCTTGCATTAACCGAGGCGATGCGGGAAAATTTTAAGCGTCATCGAGTTTATAATAGGAGCCTAACTTCCGTTTTATCAACTATCTTCCCTTGAAAATAGCAATGCTATAGTCACGCAACCATCCTTTTTTATGAAAAAAAAGTCATAAAATTTTTAATCTTCTCTTATTCACACATTTCAAATGCGCACATAAATTTGAAAAACTAAATGTTGAAGCAATCTGTGTGTTTTATTAATAACGTAACAAAATGGACGGTAAATATTTCTATTCAAACTAAAGTTATGAACAGACTTCGGATCTTTATGGAAAATAAAATCTTTGCAAACGTACCTACAGAAGTTGAATCTAAATAGGAATTTATTTTACTCTGCAAATATTATAAAAATATTGAAATTAATGTTTACATTATGTTATTGTATATTGTATGCATTTTATAGTCTCTTGCTCGTTCCCCATAAATGCATAAAAATCCGCAATCTAGTTGTTAATAATTGCATAGAAATTGTAACGGGATGGAATTAGTTTCTACACTTAATAATTCTCAAGTAATTGCATTTGTTAAGTACGACATTTTTAATTTGTTAAAGGAACAACAATGTGTAAAGTTTGTTGGCTACTGAACCTCGCATATAGATGTATCTATATAGATGAACTAAAATGTCCATCAGGTTGAAACTCAGGTTATACACATAGATTCATTGTAATGGAAATGAAATTCAAAAGTCAAAATTCAAAATTCAAAATGTGACAATTTAACGTAACAAAATGACGAGAAAATATTTTAACTTACATATAGAAACTACATGTAAAATGATTAAATGTAAAAGCATGGAAATAATTTATACATCTAATAGATCCCTCTGAGCTACCGAAGAACGATATGCAAGTATTTCCTTGCATAGAAATTTTACATAGTCCATAAAAGACATTCTAGAAGAAAACTAATAGATCCTACATTTCCATCCAAGTTATCGAAACATCCGTAGATTAAACATCTCCTATTTCCCATCTAAATTAATTCCATCGAATCAAAACGCAGAAAACATCCTTTTTTACTAAATATTTGGAGGGTGTTATCCCCTTCGATAGAAATGTTTTACGAAATAAATATAAAAGTTATGAATGGAAGAAAAATGGGAGATTGGAGAAGAGAAGTTAAAGCTTAAGGCTGGATGCGTCTCAAATTTGTCTTCTTTTATATTTCCTCCTTATAAACCAAGTTGGGCATATTTAAACGAAATTAAGAAGTAGCTAAAATTATGATTGATCATTAATCAGAATAAATTAGTCGTTAGTCACAAACGTTTTGTCAAAAGTACCTGCAATTGGAAACTTTGTACCATTCTAATTGAAAACAAATTTGTTTTATTGCAATTTGACTCTTTGTCACATATCCAGCTCTAAGCTTTAACTACTCTTCAATCACCCATTTTTCAACCATTCATACTTGTTATCTAAAAGATTTCTATTCTATTGATAGATAAATAGATAGATAAATTCATTATAATGGAAGGTTGGTCATTTGACGTAACAAAATGACGAATTAATATTTTTACTCAAACTATAGTTATAACTAGACTGCGGATCTTTATGCATTTATAGGAAATTTGAATGTGCAAGAACCTACAAAATGCAAACAATATACAAGAATATAAAAAAAAATTGAAAGTAAAGTTCAGGTTATAATATCTGCAGAATAAAATAAATTCCTATTTAGGTTCAATTTTTGTAGGCACGTTCGCGAAGATTTTATTTTGCATAAGAATCCGCAGTCTAGTTATAACCTATAACTGTAACTATATAGATTAATTTGTAATGGCCATCAGGTTGATACTAATATGTACACAGGGTGTCCCAGGTTTTAATGAACAAGTAGAAATAAGAAAAAAGATGTTATTTGAAGTTTGCTGAGAAACGCTTTATTACAAAGTTATAAACAAATAAAGTTAGAATCGATGACGGTGGATTTTACTTTACTGAACATTGAAAGGTCGAACGTGTTTATCGGATTATTTCAAAATGTCGTCCTTGAGCGCAAAATCAAGCTTGACATCGATTTTTTATGGAATTTATTACAGAATAAATTTCTTCCTTATTTTATTGCATTTCAGCAACGAAGATATTATTCCGTCACAACATTCGTAGATGAAATGAATACAGGGTGGTCCACGCAATTGTTTCACGTCATAACTCCGTTATTATTGTATTTACGATAAAAATGCAATCTTCTTCAATTTTTTTTTTTATTATTATTATTATTATTATTATTAAGTAATTACAATCAATTCTTATAGAGAATTATAGGCAATTAGGTTAGCATGTTACAGTGGCATGGTTTGTAACTTTTAGTTACTTACTAGAGTTAACTATGTATTTAGTGTGATTACAATATGCAGGTCTATATTTGGTTAATTAAATCTATTGGCGAGTTCCAGCGGGTAATATCTTTTCAATCTACGTGCGTGAGTTGTAGTGTCTTTGAGTTGAGTGACAAGAGGATTCGGATGACTAGTGAGGCGTGAGCTATAGCGAATGCTGTATCTTGATATTTCTTCTTTTACTGTGGGCATCTTTAAGTCACGATGAATTACTTCATTGGTAACATACCAAGGTGCGTTAGAAATTAGTCTTAATGCTTTAGATTGGAATCTTTGCAAGATCTCGATGTTAGAGTTGCTCGCAGTGCCCCATAGCTGTATTGCATAAGTCCATATGGGCTGTAATATGGCTTTGTATAGGATGAGTTTACTTTCCATTCTTAGATTCAATCGTAGGAGCCAGTAGAATTTGTTAACTCTTCCTTTGAGATAGGAGTATTCGGCTTTGATATGTTGTTTCCACGTTAATCTCTTGTCCAACAACAACCCTAAATATTTAACTGAGTCTTTGTGTGGGATATCGGTATTATTTATTTTTATGGGGGGGGGGGGGGCGGGCATGTGGATCTACGTAGAGTGAAAGTAACATGCGATGATTTACTTTCGTTTACGACAATACGCCATCTGTGGAGCCATTTTTCAATATTGCAAATATGTTCCTGAAGAGTCGCAGAAGCTGTTCGAGGATCTTCATGGGATGAAAGAAGAGCTGTATCATCAGCAAATGTAGCTGTAATTATCTTATCTGTAGTAGGTAAATCAGCCATATAGATGGAATATAACAGCGGTCCGAAGACACTTCCTTGAGGTACACCAGGTTCGATTGGAAAGGGCGAAGTTATTACGTTTAATAGTCGTACTTTGAATTGTCTGTTATTTAAATTTAACTGCATAATCAGGAAATACAGGTACGGTAAAATCCGTTTAAGCTTGTATAACAGACCAGTATGCCACACCTTATCAAAAGCTTGTTTGATGTCCAAGAATAATGCAGAGCAATACTTTTTCTTTTCCAAATCCTGACTGATGTTGTGTACTAAACGATAAATTTGCTCCGTTGTTGTATGTTGTTTTCTAAATCCGAACTGATGTTTCGGGGTAATTTCTAATTCTTCAAGGATAGGATACAGGCGCTTGGCAAGAATTTTTTCAAAAAGTTTGGACAAGCTAGGTAGGAGGCTGATTGAGCAATATGAGTTGACCTCGTGGGATTGGTTTTCCTGATTTATGAACAGGAGTAATGATAGACAATTTCCAAGAGGTTGGGTAAAATCCTAGACGGAGAATGGCATTAAAGATATATGCAATGATAGCTATCCCTTTCTTAGATAGTTCCTTGATCATTTTATCACTAACCATATCGTGTCCAGGGGCTTTCCTCGGGTTGAGATTGCCGATCATTAGTTTAACCTCTGCAGATGAGAACGGTTCCAGAGCAGGAGACAACTGAAGTGACGATTGTAAGTAATCGATTATATCTGTTTTGTTAGAAGTAGTCGAAGATGGAAATGGCTTGAATACTTCTGTCATATGACTTGCAAATATGTTAGCCTTGTCTATGGGACTTCTCGCCCATCCACCTTGTGGTAATCTAATGGAAGGTATTACCTGTTGTGGACGAGTCAGTCGCTTAATTGCTTTCCACAAGGAGTAATTTGAGTCGGCTGTAGGGGACAAGTTTCTCAGGTATCTTTGGAAGCAATCATTTTTGTAATTTTGGAGTATCTTTGAAAGTTCTCTTGTCGCTTTGTTCAATTTACATTTATCTTCCGGACATCTACTGATATGCCATGTTTCCGTTTATCTGCGATTTTCTTTTTTATGAAGTCTGGATATTCACGCCAGCTTACGTACTCAAGGTTAGGAGTAGAGGAACGGACTGCATTAATTATATTGTGAACCAGATATTCTATAGCAGCATCTACATCTTCGTTTGTTTTTAGAGGTAATGAGGCCGATGTCGAAGAATTGAACGATTCTTGGAAGTGAGACTAGTTAGTGAGTTTGTTGCTGATGGAGAATGAGGGTCGATTTTCGATAATTGTGGAATTGATAGTTGCAATGACAGGAGAGCGATCAGAGTATAACTCAAGACAAGAAGTGACCTGAATATATCTTGAAGATATATTTTTGGTTATAAAGAAATCCAGTAAGTCTGGTAATTTATTTGTATCGGTTGGCCAGTACGTAGGTTCGCCTGTACTGAGACGATTTAATCTATTTATTCGGATACTTTTTAAGAGAGATCTGCCTCTAGCAGTAATAATTCTGCTGTCCCATTGAGAATGTTTGGCATTAAAATCGCCTCCTACTACCAACTTGTGTCTAAATCCTGCAAAAAAGTCATCGAAGTCCTCTTTGGGGATACTGTGTCTAGGTGGACAGTAAATTGCTGATATAGCAACCAGAGTATGCCAGTCTTGAATCATGATACTTGTTGCTTGGAAGTAATCTTTTTTATAAGGTGAAAGTTCGTAGTGTTTCACGTTAGATTTTACGATAATTGCAGTGCCACCATGCGCTCTGCCACTGGGATGATTTGTATGGTAAATCTGATATCCGTTCATTTTGATAAAGTTTTTATCCGTAAGATGCGTTTCTGAGATAAGCATTACGTGAATATTCTGGTTGTTTAAAAAGTATTCTAGTTAATTTTTATGTTCAACTAACCCGTTGACATTCCAAAGAGCAATACGTACTGGCATCATTGGTTAGCATTAAACGTTAGTTTATTTATGATGGTTGTCAGTAATTATAATAAATTGTTTATTTGTTCTGTTTGTTTCTCGATAAGTTTCTCCAGCCTACTGAAGTTGTCTGTGATTTGTGTATCAGTATCATGGTTTACCAAGGTGTTTCCATATGTATTTATGTATTTTGGTTTCCTTGGACTGCCTGGGCATAAGTAACAGAAAGAATTATATTGCTTTGATTGCTTCTTACCATATTGATTGTTGGAGTCGAAGTAGGATTATCCTTAGTTCTAGGCCTGGGGAACTTCTTTTTATAGAGTTCTTTGTAGACTGGGCAACCTTCATAATTCGCCGGATGGTTTCTTTCGCAATGAATGCATTTTGCTGGAGTACTAGCTACTTTCGTGCATTGAACTGTTGGATGTGATTTTACACAACGAAAATTGTGATTACAATATTTTTGAGTGTGCCCATATCTTTGACACCTTTTGCATTGAACTATTTCTCTTTTTTTTATGTGGAGGTTCTATTTTCACTATAGAGTTCATTAGATGAGTGATATCGTAAACTTTTTTATTATTGGGTTTTTGCTTGAAATCGATAAAAAATAAAGAAGAGGATTTTGAGTAACGCTATGATTAATGTTGAAAATGTTTGTTACTTCATGTCCATGTTTCAAGAATTCTTCCTTTAAATCTTCAAGGTTTGCTGAGTGATGAATATTACGTAGAACCACTCTGAATGATCTTTCTTGCTTTAGTTGGAATGTATGAAAATTTGCGTTAAGCGATTTTAAGAGCTTTGTTATTTTCCTATAGGCATCGGAATCGATTGGTAATATTTTGATTTGGTCATTATTTGTTTTAAGTTTGTATTCTTCCTTGTTAACAGCCTTGTCTAGTGAATGTATTATTGTTTGAATATCAATGACGCCCTCAAGGTAGATTGGTGGAGGTGGAGGCTCTTTTTGCGGTAGTTGATTGTCCGTCATGTTGATATCTGTTGACGATTCTAATAGTGAAAATCTGTTTGTTGTAGGAATTGCACATGTCGGTAGTACAGTACTGGGTTTAGTATTATTTCCAGAGATATCGAGCTTTCTTTTCTTTGTGTTCGGACTTGGTCCTCGGATTGCAGTGTTTATCTGCCACGGCGGCGGTAGATAGCTAGGAAGTAATTCTAGGTCTTGATTATGTATCTGACTTAGTGCCATCTTCGAACTACATATTACCGATTAAAATCGGAATAACTAGTCGAGAGGCATAGATATTGATTCGGTTGTTAAGGAAGATTGTTCGATTGGAACTTTGAAATATGTATATGTATCACGATCAGTCTTATTTACGCAAAGGTAGACGTACACTCACTATGTTTGTAAACTCACGGAGCATAATCACACACGTCTGTACGCTTCGACTGTCGAACACGAACTCTTCTTCAATAAAGACATTTTTTGAAAATATCTCGAGATCTAATAATTTTTTTGCCATGGTATCCTAATCATTTTTTACGTAGAACAAACAGAAGAATCGATTTGTGTAAAAAAAAATATGCATTTCTATTTCTATTTCTTGTTAATTGCACGTGCATTGCTGCATCTAAAAAAAATTTTAAGGCCTAAAGATGTAGTGCTCTTCGAACCATTTATCTTTCTCCTTTGGCATTTTTTCGTAAATGCAATAATAACGGAGTTATGACTTGAAACAATTGCGTGGACCACCCTGTATAGCGTATTCCTCATTTGAGAACACAGGCATTTTCACCACGATTCTTGATGTAACGAAATCATATCGAAATAGTAAACATGACATGAATAGACAAATAAGATAAACACGTTCGACCTTTGAATTTTCAATAAAGTAAAGTCCCCCATCATCTATTCGAAATTTATTACTTTATAACTAGACTGCGAACGTGCCTACAAAAATTGAACTTACGTAAGAATTCATTTTGCCCTGCAAATATTATAATACAAACTTTACTTTCAATATTTTTTTATATTATTACATATTGTGTGCATTTTGTAGTGTCCTGCATATTCAAATTCCCAGAAATGCATAAAAATCCGCAGTCTATTTATAATTTTATAATAAAGTGTTTCTAAGCAAACTTCAATTAACACTTCTTTCTTATTTCCACTTGTAGTATTATATATGGTCCCCAAATTTGTCAATTTAAATCTGGTACATCCTGTATAAATACACTGTAATGGAGATCAGATTGAGAACTTAGATGGTTGGTAATTTACCATAATAAAATGACGAATAAATATTCTTAGTAAGATTACACTTACAAATGATTGCATGTAAAAGAACTAATTTCTACGCCTAATATTTTTCGATGAAAACAATACCAACGACGAGGGGACAGTTTTGTTTAAAAGTTTCCATAACAATGACGCTTTTTAATCCTTTAGCGTTTTCAAAAAGAATACCTTACTCACCGACAGGCGATGTGCCGGAAACGGATTGGCCGGTGCATTGCTGATTGGAATTCTGATTGCTGTTGCTTCCCGCGCTTGTGCTCAATTTTCTCAATTGTTTCTTGTGCTTCATTCGCCGGTTTTGAAACCACGTTTTCACTTGAGTCTCCGAGAGGTGAAGAGCCGCCGCAAGCTCGACCCTCTCCGGGGTGCTGAGGTACCTCTGCACCTCGAATCTGGCTTCCAAACCCGCTAATTGTTGATCACTGAACACCTAAATACGACAGAGTACGTAACCGTGTAGCGTTTAAACAATATTCGATGATTCGTGAAGTATTTCTGTTTTATAGTTTGTACAATGCATACAGACACGATTACATTATGTTATATTTATCACTTCGATTAGCGCTCTATGTAGAAAGATTTTACAAGAGAATTTTAAATAAACAGTTTAAAAGAAAATTTTCATTACGTTTTCAGAATGTTTCATTAGGAGTGTGTACATAAACAGACTTTACACGTTTATATACTTGCAATACGAAATTTATTTGAAAAACATCAAACCTATTATTTAATTTAGACAAGTTTCTTTAATTTCTTTAGACATTGAAGGTACGAATATTTATGGGACTGGCTGTAAGTGATAACCTAATTTTATCATACTCTGCATATGATTTAGATCATGTAGCGCAAATCAAACTCCATCATCTAGCTCTTCTAGCTCAAATAGAACTACAACAAGTGAAAATTCAGTTACCCAAAATGCATCAATGTCAAATAATAATCGAGGGATGTCAAACAGATAAAGCCGTCAAGGGCTGTAGCTACGTATGTTTGATTGCAGCTACAGTAGGAGTTTAGCAATTCTAAGATACTCGAACTACAGAAGGGTCGATGGGCCCGAACAGACTGCTGACAACCCCATTAGGGATTTCAAATAATTATAACGAGAAGTGTGAAAGCAAATGAAACCGCAAAGTAATGTAAAGCAAGAATTAAATGAATATAAAGAATGAACAAATGCAAGACTGGTTAACTGATAGAACTGGTTAACTGATTCTTGGAAAGCTTTTTTTATTTCATATTTGACTATTTTAATTGCTTGTTTTATTGTTTGAATTATCGCGTCGTTTTCGGAGTTATAATTGCAAAGTCTTGACATGTAGATTGTTTAACCCTCCGACACCGGTCACTTTTCCGACGTTAATTTCGAAGTCCCATTCCTCTGTCGTCGAGAGTATCGAGCCATGTGTTTACATTGTAACTCGATCCGTAGCAATCGGCTCTCCCCACTATTCTAACTTTTACCGACAGAAACGGTTCGAAAAACGAAACGTTTTGCTTATTGCAAAAGAAGTAGTTTTCGGGACAAAATATTAACAAAACGAATTGGTTACGAGACATTATTAATATGATAATAATATTTGCATATAAAAATTTGATTTTAAACCTTCTTTTGTAGCGCGTATGGACTTGGATTTCGATGCCTGAATAGTGACCCGGCTCCGTCGTTCGTGCGAGCGCCCGGCGTCCGAGGGTTAAGTATTATAGTCATGTTATTCTACTTTGCACCCTTATATTAAGTGTAGAAATTAATTCTGCGCTTTTACATTAAGTCGTTTATAACTGTAGTTTGACTAAAAATATTTATTCGACGTTTTGTTACGGTAAATTACTAACCTTCTATAGTAAGTTTTCAACCTGACTTACATTATAATGAATCTATATATTAGGTGTAAATATTAATTATGTTCCTTTCTATGGTAAAGTTACCATTCATTTATACGGAAAAATCATACAACTTTTAATTTGTTCTCAGTCACACATTCTAATTTCATTACTGTGAAGGTTGGTACTCTAACATAATAAAGTGGCTAGTATATATTTCTACATAAACTACAGTTATAAATAATTATGTAAATGTTAAGATGCAGAATTCATTTCTACACCTATTAACACTTTATTTACCGGGAGCCTATTTATAGACTTTTTAATTGCAGTATTTAGCTATTCGAATTTGTTTACTGTGTCGAGGGTTGTCTACTTACAATGTTCAGTTTTTAGAAACATACTTGGCTTTCAATGTACCCAGTAACAATATGGAGGAATTATTGTCAGCCTAGATTGGCATATGTCACTGTAGAAAATTCTTTTTTTAATTAAAGACTGTTTCTAAATAGACCGGTAGATAAAGTGTTAAATAAAACTCACTCACTCACTGAAATAAATCATTTTCCAAGCACTAATAAAAGCTCTTCCTTCTGCTAACACTAAACCAAAATTTGTATGAAGAGGTCATTTCATCGTAGACAACCTCAAATGACTACATTTCCATTAAAACCATATCAATTATTACTCACACCTAAAGCTACACCCATAAGAACAAGTAATTAGAAAAATTGAAGTACGAATAAGAAATGTGAGGTTTTCACTGACCGTTCGTGCTTTCCGTCGACGGCAGTGCTTCAAGGCCGCGAGTTCACTGACTCCCGGCACTACACCGACCCCCATTGCCGTGTTACCGAACAATGGTCCCAAAAAGAAGGCCGCGGTGGGTGGTGCCGATGGATAGCCAGGCAGCAAACTGGCGAATTGTTGGTAATGTTGATGCTGCACCCCGTGATTAGACGTCAGATGCTGATGATGGAGCTGATGATGAGAATGCGGAGGAACGGTGCCGCGGCTTAGGATATCCTCTATCAGGAATGACGTCCTGTTGGCGGATGTTCCGTTCTGACCTGGCTGAGCCTGCTGCTGCTGGCAAGTCGACTGCATTTTTGCAAAAAGTTTTCTCCAACTTTGCTGTTTCGATGGTTACATTCTCAACCACGAACATTCGCGATCCATTCGAACATCTAAATTCTGACCTCGGGGCTTGATTTTTCAAATTCAAAGTTCGTCACGATAGGATCTTGGCGTAGAGATCGATGAATCTTTGGTAACTTGTGTTATTTCAGATGTCATCGGAATAAGTCATTCGAGACGTCGGGAAGAATTTCTTGATAAAGAAAAATGGCTGTATGATTTTTGTTCACGGAGGGACTAGTTCTGAGCGTTCCGTCGCTCATCAGTGTGAGTTATTGCTAAGGAAGATGAAGTGGACGATTTTGGCAATCTTCAATCTTCAAGCGATCTTTGAGAAACATTCAATGGCGTTATGAGATCCTCGAAAGAATTGACTTCCATTTATTTATCACATATTCACGTCTCCTCATAAACACTACACTATTGCAAACTTCAGAATCGCTAGTTTCAGAATTATGGAGTACGCAAAGGATTTCTTTTGTAGCATTTGTAGTCCAAGTATATGGTAAGCCAGTGTCTTTCGTCGCCAGCGTGACGCCCTCCAAAAATCAAACACCC
The DNA here is from genome assembly GCF_026225885.1 of Hylaeus anthracinus. Taxonomy (NCBI): domain Eukaryota; kingdom Metazoa; phylum Arthropoda; class Insecta; order Hymenoptera; family Colletidae; genus Hylaeus; species Hylaeus anthracinus. The sequence goes on along the minus strand of NW_026534341.1, from coordinate 15,434,258 downwards.
AGAAGTACAAATTCTCAGAGTACTATGTTCACCAAACACGCACCAACTATCGATATACTTTTTTTCTAAAGTCTATCCTTCTGCAAACTATGGTTTCAGAGGCGTTGGATTCTTCTTCGACATCTACAGTCCAAGTAAATTGCAAATTCTTTGTGAAACGTGTTTATTAATCCTGTAAACGTTCGACAATTCCAAACTGTTGCAAACTTTAATGTCAGGATCATGGAAGGTTGAGGAATTGTTCATTGAAGTTTACAGGCCAGTAGAACACTATGATACTCTCTTGGAAGAGAAAACGTTCACCAAACACGCACCAACATTGTTCAACCTGAATTCTAGATGGTTGCAAACTATGAAAAATGACGAATTCTTTAATGACGTCTACAGTTCAAGTGCACCGTAAAATAATTTCCAAAAGTGTCTGTACAAATTTTTTTCTGGTAACTCACATTTGTCAAACATTCACCAACATGTGTCAACCTAACTTGTAAAGTATTGTAAATTCTTCAATGATGGTTTCAAGTCAAGTACACCATTAAATAATTCTTGTTTTCGTCGTGATGAACGAAACAAACTCTTCCAAAAGTATGTGTCAATTATCGGTCCTCCTGGTAGTCCACGTTCACCAAACACCCACGCACCAACACGATTCAAGCCTCTGATATATTTCCCTATCAATTCTAATATTTTGTAAACTGCAAAAGATGACGAATCCTTCTGTACTGCTTACAATCCACCACAATACAATTTATTCTCACGTTGTCATCATCGAGAAATCAAACTTGTCCAAACGAATGCATATAAATCCTTCTCTGGTTGCCCACGTTCACTAAACAACCACCATACACAGTCTAACCTAAATTCTAGATGGATACAAACTCTAAAGGATGACAAATTCTTCAATAACGACTACAATTCATGTGCACCGTAAAATGATCCTTAAAACTGTGTATACAAATCCTTCTGATAGCCCACATTCGTTAAATATTTACCAACATGTCTCAACCTAAATTTTAAATTGTTATAAACTATGAAGGTTGAGGAATTTTTCAATGATGGCTGCAGGCCAAGCGCACTATAAGATAATTTTTGTTCTCGTCGTGATGAACGAAACAAACTATTTCAAATTTATATTTTCAAGTCCTGTTGGTATCCCACCGTGTTCATCAAACACACACCGGCACAATTCGAGCCTGATATATTTCTTTACCAACTCTATATTTTTGCAAACTACAAAAGATGACAAATTCCTCAGTACTATCTACAGACCACCACAAGAGAATTCATTTCTTCACTATCATTATCATCATCGTCGTCGTCGTCGTCGTCGTCGTCGTCGTCGTCGTCATCTTCATTATCATCATCGCCAGCTCTTCTTAAAGTGTACATATATCTCCAAATTCGCGCTCACTAAACACGCACTATATTTAAACTACCGAAAGCTCACAGGACTGTTGACGAAAAGAAGTCACCACTTAGACGTCCCTTCGACCTGCATTCCGTTCGATTAGGTCTCCATCGTCGTCCAGATGCACGTGCATGGTACACAAGGGCGAACCACTGATGTGGACGTTCGTCCGACGATTCCTAATCCCGACGCACGCAGACGAGACGCGAGACACATCGAAGGGTCGTTTGCCGAGAATCCTCGGCCGAATGGGGGTCACTCGGGAGCCGCGACACGGTGAAATTCCAATTAAACGGACACCTCCGTCACGGAAGACGATATCTAGCCTGTGGAAGAAAGTCCGCGGGCTAAAGTGACCGGGTTGCCGTTGTACAACGATGTTTAGGGAGTATCGGTGCGCGATTCAAGGCGATTCAAGGCGATTCAAGGCGATTCAACCCCCCGCTACGCGATCATCTCCACCCTCACCTGGTCTAACTGGCCAAGAAGAGAGTAAACCCTCGGACCGGATGTTCAAGGCTCGACAGCCGTCGGTATTGGTCGGCGTCGCGACGCTGGTCGTCGCAGCGGTTGGCCACGTCGGAACGACGGGGCGGTGCCACGGGCAACGTTTCCATGGTCACCGTGCTTCGAGGGTTCGCGGAGCTCACCCCCGACGCGACGGATCGAGGCTCGAACAGAAAGGGAGGAAACGAGGAAGGAGTGGAGGATCCTTCTACTATACATATATCCGTGGCTGCCCATGTTGTTGCGCATTCACATCGACTGCACGATAACGGCGTTCACGCGTGCACTTCTGAGGTAGCGTTTTCTACCGCTTAAATTGTATTTCATTTTCGCCCCCCACCCTCTTCATATCCGCGGTCCGAGGAGCCAGATGTAACGATTTGCAGCTATTTCTTCGCACTCCTGGGTTTCATAGCAATTTAGCTAGTCTGCCTTTTTTTTTTAAAGGAAATGGGTTTTCGTAGGATTCATGAAATGTGGGGAAGATAGTTGTTGAGATTGGGGATGGTTTGACATTGTTTGTTGTGGATGGTAGATGTAAGAAACTGTTCATGGAAAATTGTTAGAGGTTTTTTTTTTATTATAGCTTACCCAAACCTCTTAGGAGGTTTATACAGCTATACATTATTATTGTACATAGATTTATAAATACAATTTTACCAAAAAAAAAGAGTGTGCAGGAGTTTAAGCAGTTAAACTAAGTATTACATAGGGAATGATTAAATTTGTAGGTTCATTAATCGAAAAATTTGCACATCTGTAATAGAACTTGAATGTTACACTTGCAAGAAGAGGTTTAATATCCAGTGGTGGGGACTGTTTACGCTTTTTTAATTTCTCGATAAGTGTCATTCTTTGGAATTCATATAACGGACATTGCCAAAGAACATGATCTAGGTCTTTTATGATATGGTTACAGTCGCAATTAGCTTGATTCGTAATCCCTATAAGTGCCAGTGATGCCGCAAGATTGTAATGGTCAGCTCTACACCTATTAATGGTTACTACACAACTTTTCTTGGAAGATTTTTATCGTGGAACCACGTTTTTTGCTTTCTGCTGACATAGCGTTTAAAATACACTTTACCTTTCTCTAGACCTTGACTTTGATTGCGCTTTTTAGTATTGGAACTAGCATTATACTTATGCAATTCTCTAAAGTTTGTATGTAGGATTGGTATAGTTTTATTGGGTTCAAACAATGTGGCATTCTTGGCTCAGCTGTCAACATCTTCATTACCATGAATACCTAGATGTGACGGAATCCTGATGAATTCTATGTTACTATTATTTGAGCTTTTTTGTTTGAACTCGCTATATTTGCTTTTGATACTGAGTATGTATGGATTAATATTTGTATTTACTTTATTATTTTTAATCCGTAATGACTTTATAATTGATATTAGGATTGTTTAAGGCGATATCTAGTGCATTATTTATTGGAAAACATTCAGCCGTAAATATAGATGATTCTACAGGTAGAGTTTTTTTAATTGTGATGCCTAGTTCATAACTAGACTGCGGATCTTTATGTATTTATAATATGTCGAAATATGCAAAATATATGCAAAATATATGTAAGATGTATGCAAGGTATATGCTAAATATAAGTATAGGGAGTGTATGTATGGATATATAAAATAATTATATAATAACTATTTTTTATTTTTTATTTATTATAATTTAAATTACAATATACAACAATAGTTTTTTCAATATTTTCGATTGTAAATTGATGCCTCTTATCTATTAAAATTAATTTATACGCCGAAAAAGAGCGTTCTACATCACATGATGTTATAGGGGCATATTTAAATTTATTCCAATGATGTGCCAGAACCTCTCGTTGTTCTTCAACGTGTTTACCCTTTAAAATCTTGCTTATTTTGAGTAATATATTAGAGTGTACTTTCCGTTTTAATACTGATTCCATTTTATCTATAACTTTTTCTCCATAATCACCGGATATAATTTTTAAATTTTCTGTAACTGTAGTTACCAAATCTATAGATTCTGTTAGAGGTAATCCTATTGTTTCCAATTTCGTAATAGCTACTGATTACCTTGGAAAATGGAGATTAACTGCAGCGTGACTCTGTCTGTTTACACATTATAGTATCATCGATTGTGTATTGTCTCTTACTGTATGTCAATACAGTATTTACCAAATCGAAATTAGAACACGTTGTCGATCGTAGCTGATCAATCTTTTAGGCACATCTATCTTATTTACTCTGCCGGACCATTAAATAATCGGATAAGCATTTATGCAAAAAATATGCAACATATGCTATATGCAAAATATGCAAAATAAAAAAATATATTTTTGGAATCATCTAATCATGATATAAATTTCTGTCCAGGTTCCATTCGTCTACCTGTTTTCTACAAAAATATGCATTTGCATAAAGATCCACAGTCTATTCACAACATAAGCAAACACAACCCACTGACTTAGAATTGGGTATCTTGCTACCATCAGTATATATCTGGATAGATTGATCTTTTACTAAAGTGGTATTAAACGTAGAGTTAGGAGTTTTGTTATTTTGTAATAAGTGGCCAATTTCAGTAGTAATTGTAATCGAAGTAGTTATTATCTTGTAGTCTGTGTCATACAAAGCTAGATGATTATTTGTATACAACTTATTTTTCGTTATATTGAGAGTATTTTCAATACACTGTTGAATAAGCCTCTTCCTTTTGTGCTTCTATTTTTTAATTATTTGATAAAATTGGTGAATATTTATATTAGCTAAGACATGTGTGTTAGAAAAATTGTTAGAGTTAATAGCCTTTCAAGATGTGATAACTATGAACTATGTAGATTATTAATGTAATTGTGATGGATAATAGGAAAGTAAATGTATTTAATTAGATACAGAAATTTCCTCTGAACCTTTCCGAAGTAAACTTACCATTTATTTAATATATATAGAAAAGCCATAAAATTTTTAATCTTCTCTTATTCACACATTTCAAAAGAGCACATAAATTTGAAAAACTAAATGTTGAAGCAATCTGTGTGTTTTATTAATAACGTAACCAAATGGACGGTAAATATTTCTATTCAAACTAAAGTTATGAATAGACTTCGGATCTTTATGGAAAATAAAATCTTTGCAAACGTACCTACAGAAGTTGAATCTAAATAGGAATTTATTTTACTCTGCGAATATTATAAAAATATTGAAAGTAATGTTCACATTATATTATTGTATACTGTATGCATTTTATAGTTTCTTTCTCGTTTCCCACAAATGCATAAAAATCCCCAATCTAGTTGTTAATAATTGCATAGAAATTGTAACGGGATGGAATTAATTTCTACACCTAATAATTCTCAAGTAATTGCATTTGTTAAGTACGACATTTTTAATTTGTTAAAGGAACAACAATGTGTAAAATTTGTTGGCTACTGAATCTCGCATATAGATGTATGTACAGTGGGTGTAGAAAGTATTAGTACACCGATTAATTTCCAAAAAAACTATGTAAAATTGTAATTTATTAACTTATTTTTTATACACAATGATATTCTATATATTCTCGGAAATCTCTAGAATAGATGGATTACAAAAAAATAGCTATTTATGTAAGTTGCGAAATTAACAAGAAAAAAACAATTAAGCGATAGAAATGTTGAAGCAATAAGTATTCCCACAACTGTTTAAAAGTACTTTACTGGAAATTTGATGTTTTCTAATTTGCACGGAGCAATAAACAAATGTGTTTACGTTACAAACTCTACTGTAAATAGTTCATCATAAGAATCGTACAAATACTTATTGCTTCTATACTTTTACCCACTTTTCGCAATTTTTTATTAATTTCACAAATTATATTAACTAGTAAATGTTGTTTGGACTATATCTATCTTAGAGACTTCCGAGAATATGTAAAATATCATTGATTATAAAAAAAGAAGTTAAGAAACTACAATTTCACACAAAACTATGTTGGTAAATTGATCGGTGTACGAATACATTCTACATTCACTGTATATAGATGAACTGAAACGTCCATCAGGTTGAGACTTAAATTATACACATAGATTCATTGTAATGGAGATGAAATTCAAAATTCAAAAGGTGACAATTTAACGTAACAAAATGACGAGAAAATATTTCTACTTACATATAAAATGATTAAACGTAAAAGCATGGAAATAATTTATACATCTAATAGATCCCTCTAAGCTACCGAAGGACGATATGCAACTATTTCCTTGCCTAGAAATTTTACATAGTCCATAAAAGACAATCTAGAAGAAAACTAATAGATCCTACATTTCCATCCAAATTATCGAAACATCCGTAGATTAAACATCTCCTATTTCCCATCTAAATTAATTCCATCGAATCAAAATGCAGAAAACTCGTCTGACATCGTGCCACATCCATTTTCCCTACCGGAATCGATACGTTTGATTTTCTGCCGTGATAAATGCCAGAATATTCGTGGAATACTTTTCACAATTACTCCTATAAGAGTTCGCCGTATTCGTAAATGGAGCTCGTTTATTTTCTCGATGTACATCTTTGTTCGTATCCCTGCGAAAAACAATTAATAATTCGCGTCGCAGAAAGGGCGAAACGCCCGCTCCTCCCGTTTCGCTTTTGTTTTGCTATTTCGCGAAACGTAACGAAGACTTTTTCTTTTACCTCGTCAGTATTGATCCTACGTCGGCATCGGAACATGCGAAAGCTTTTCGCAAGTCAATATATCTGTATCGAATCTTGAAGGGGGTAGAGAATGCGGACCAGAAGGAGCAGGAGCGCCGGATTAGATTACTTATCGGGCGGTGTATACAGCACGTTCAAAATGGATGATGTATCGGTGTGTATATGTGTGTGCCTTTAACCCATCCTCCTCCTCCCACTCTACATGATTCGTGGAGAGCTACCTTTCGATCAACGAAATTATTGCTACATCCCTGGGCCGTTTTCCTGGATGTAAACACAATTTTCTTTTGGAAAGAGAAGTCAAGTAATCTGCGCTCTCTAATTGGGTGGGAGATACTTTGCAATGAGATACCGATAGTGTGGATGGAAAGAAATTGAACGTTATTTTTATGAAATCTTTTCTATTAAGGGAGTGTAAGTAGTCAAATATAGGGGATACAAGAGTTTATATAGGGTGTCCCAGCATCGGTGGTACAATAGAAGTGGGGGTGATTCTACATAAAAAAACAAATCGAAAATAAAGAATAAAATTTGTTCACTTGAGGTTTCGTTCTTGAGAAAATCGGTTTTGAATATTCAGCGAGTACGCTTACACGTGACTATGGTTTAGATGCGTGGATCCCGATACAAGTCGTATGTATGTTTATACATATGACACTTATAAGTAGTATCAAGATGATGAGCTGTATTACTCATTTCTGTCTACGGATTTAGAGTGAATTTAAAGTCTGTATCGAGATCCACCTATCTAGGCCATAGTTAAGTGTACCCGTACTTGCTTAATATTCAAAATCGATTGCCTCGAGAACGAAACCTCAAATGACAAAATTTTATTCCTTATTTTCGATTTGTTTTTTCATGTGGAATCACCTCCTTCTCGGTTGTACCACTGATCCTGGGACACTCTGTATACAGGGTGTTCAGGCTATTACTAGTCAGCGTTTTTCTCGTAAATGGTACATATGACAAAAAACTGAAAGAGGAAAAAGTGATACTGTTTTTTATGTGAGATGTAACCAGGTAAATAAATCCTTCGTATTTGTACTATTTTCTGAGAAATGAAGGTGATCTTCAGTTTTTTAAATGGAATGGTATATTTTTTATACAAAATATGGTAGAGCATCGAATTCTAAATAAAAAAGTATTTACCTTTATTAACCCTATACCTCATAGGTAACGAGTAATTTCACTTTATTACTTGAAAATTTTCTTAACGTAATATCAAGATGAGGATTCAACCTTATCACAGATTTCCTCAGGACAGCGATGTGTACAGGCATGGAGCTCCTGATGAGGTGCTAGGTGATAGGAACGATGTTTTTCTTTACGAAGATTTCGTGAGAAACTTGTTTGAATCTCCATCTTGACATTACATTAAGAACATTTTCAAGTAATAAAGTGAAATTACTCGTTAGTCGTTACCTATTAGGTTTAGGGCTAATAAAGGTCAATACTTTTTTATTTAGAATTCTATACTCTACTATATTTTCGTATAAAAAATATACCCTTCCATTTAAAAAACTGAAGGTCACCTTCATTTCTCAGAAAAAAGTATAAGTACGAAAGATTTATCTACCTGGTTACATTACATATCAAAAACAGTATAAATTGTTCCTCTTTCATTTCTTTTGTCATATGTATCGTTTACGAGAAAATCGCTGGCTAGTAATAGCCTGAACACCCTGTATATATACGATTGGACGATTTATCTGAAGACATTGAAATATCTCTGGAACTATGCATCGGATCAAAAAAGTGGATTTTTTAGAAATCTTTTTTATTAAGGGAGTGTAAGTAGTCAAACATAGGGGATACACGAGTTTATATACAGGGTGGCCTACGCAATTGTTTCAAGTCAACTCCGTTATATAATAAAGACATTTTTCGAAAATATCTCGAGAACTAATAATTTTTGTCCCATGGTACTCTAATTATTTTTTACGTAGATTGAACAGAAGAATCGATCTGTGTAAAAAAATATGCAATTCTATTTAAAGAAATGATGCAAAAAGCCTACAGATGTAGTACTCTTTGAACCATTTATCTTTCTCTTTTGGCATTTTTTTTGTAAATGCAATAATATCGGAGTTATGACTTGAAACAATTGCGTGGATCACCCTGTATACTGCACAGGGTTAGTCTTCTAACATGATGACCTGAAATAACTCATAAGATATTCGTTGTACGACAAAATGTTTCAAACAAAAGTTGCATGGTATCTAGGAAGATATACAGTGCTTTAATCTGTTTTTTATTACCTTAATTTTTTATTGAGATGTTAGGATCTCCTTCAGTTTTTTAAATGGAATGTCTAATATTTTTGTTCGAATTCGGATAAATCATCAAATTTTGCGTAAAAAAGTATTACACAAAGTTGGACTTCAAATGAATAATTACTGAGATATCTTAAAGTTAATAATTTTCTATTAGAAAATACGCTTCGTGATATTTAACGCAATTTTTATTATGTCGACAGGCCATGTCTGTAAACAAGTTTCCTGTTAGATATTAGAAATCATCAACACGAAATGCCTATTTAGTATCTCAGTAAGCGTTAAAGTCGTATTGAAAAAGTTGCTACATTTTTATTACGATGTTCCGTAACAGTGAAAAATACGATATGATAATTGTTTATGGTTCGTGTGAAGAAAATTCTATATGAACTAAATTCTTGTATCAAGCTAAGTATCTTGATCGAAATCAGACATCGCATTCTACCTTCCGAAGTCGTAATTAAGAAATGAAGTTTATCGCGAACCACCAACGACAGCGAAATATATGCGAGAACGTATTATTAGTGCATGTGCTGTAATAATCACAGAAACACTGGAAAATGTTCTTCACTCACTGATAATTCGATTACGTAAGTGCATTGAGTGTAATGGACAGCACTTCGAACACCACTTGAAATAAACCTTTTTTTATAAATATCTCAGTAATTATCCATTTAAAGTCCCACATTGTAATACTTTTTTACGCAAAATTTGATAATTTATCCGAATTCGAGCAAAAATATTAAACATTCCGTTTAAAAAACTGAAGGTGACCCTTATATCTCAATAAAAAAGTAAGGTAACAAAAAACAGATTAGAGCGCTATATGTTCCCCTAGATACCATGCAACTTTTGTTTGAAACATTCTGTCGTACAACGAATACCTTACAAGTTATTTGAGGTTGTCATGTTAGAAGACTCAGCCTGTATACATATACATGGTGGACGGTTTATCTGAAGATATTTAAATATCTCTGGAAGTATGCATTGGATCAAAAAGGTGGGTAATGAAAGTTGTTCGTCTTTAAAGGGGACATTCAATGATGAAGCAGTTTGTATTTCCTGCTACTACGTGGTGGGCGATCCACACCTGCGTATGGATGTGTGTGTCTGTGCTCATGTGTTTTTTATTGCGTTCCGTTGTCGCTTACGGCCAAATGTGCTTTTATGCACATATATGATTAATAACTACTATTATGTTCTATATAAGTATATATATATATATTCTTTTTGTCTATTATATTCCTGTATAATCTTAATAAACATTAACAAATGATACCAAACTCAACCCCCACTGTCACTCCCTTGGGGGTAGGGGTGGGGGAAAAATACCCTAATTTGATCTACGAGTTTTTGCATTTTGGTTTATAAATGGCGCTGTAATCGACAAAAGTCAAAATGGGTAAAAAATCATCAAGAAATACACATCAGATCAGAAAAAAATAGTAGACGTATTTGATATTTTTAAAAATGCTAATCAGTAATACTATCATTAACCTCCCACCCCTACTTCCTGGGTATGGGAGTGAGAATCATTTTAAGATTTTCAATGAGAAACCTTTTTTTTTATAGCAAATCTTGGTTCTCCATTGATTTGATATGTAGGAGTGTAATATACAGAGTGTTCAAAAAAAAGCATTCAATGTTTATATGGTGTATAGGGCACACTGTACTGGGTAAAAAAGCTTTAGTAAACATAGGTCCAAAGGTCCTAGTATCATGATTGACTTACTACTGGATTTTCGATTGTAACAATGAGGTTACTAAAATGATCGTGCAAGAGTTATATATATATTTTAATAATCATGTAAATTAAAACTTTTACAGCGTAAAACGCGCGAAGAGTATTCTTTGACTGCGGAGTCCCAAAAGCAGTGAACGACTGACTCCTTCCGCAAATTCCACTACTTTTATAGTATTCTTCGGAAAGGTGTTACCTTTTCGAAGATACAGGGGGTTGAATTTGTCACCGCCTTAATTTGGCGGAGATAGCCGATGAGTATTCGGGACTGGCAAAGGTGGGTGTCACATGTAGGCAATAAGGTCCTTTCGGGACTCCGCTACCCGCGCGGTCGGAAAGACCTTGGCGGTATATAGCTGGCAGAAGTTGTAAAAAAAAGGACACATTTACGGAAACGGTTTCTTAAGGATGTTAACATAATTTGCTGTCTTACAAACGCCAGGTAGGTTTTATTACCTTAAAACCTAACATCTGCAAGCGGTCAGTTTTACCCTCGCGCATCTGCAAACCATATACCGCTACATCGATATTTATAGAAGATTTTCCATGTGTCCACCGCTCATTTCTGTACACAAAATTGAAAAAATGCAATTGCTGAAATTGTCGGTACTTAAATGGGAACATTCAGAACGCAATTTATAAACACTGACATAAACATCGCATGCGATGGAAGCAAGTAAGTCAATCATGATACTAGCAAACAAAAATGTTTATATCTCAGAAACGGTTGACCTTTGGACCTATGTTTACTAAAGCTTTTTTACTCAATACAATGTGCCCTATACACTATATAAATATTGAATGCTTTTTTTTTAACACCCTGTATAATATGAGGGTAAATATGTGAGTGTATCCGTGAATCCAACGGTTACGTGGGAACGCGCTGTGATTTGTTGTTTAATATAATTCGGAGTTCAGTTCGGTCGAAACAGTTGTAAGAGTCAGTCAATAAATAATACATTTGACAAACTGGAATACGTTTGAAATCATTAGATTCCTACAATATTATTAGTGTAATTTCTTTAACAGATGTCGTGGCCAATCGAAAGCTGTAGGAAATGGGGTTTCCCATTGAAAATTTTGAAATAAGTCCCTCTCCCGCCCCCAGAAGGTGGAGATGGGTGTCAATTATGGTGTTATTGAATAGCATTTTCGAAAATATCAAATACTTCTACTTTTATTTTTTTAATCTGATGTGTATTTCTCAAGATATCCCAAATTTTCAATAATTGTTTACCCATTTTGACTTTTGTCGATTACAGCGTCATTTGTAAACCAAAATGCAAAATCTGGTAGGCCAAATTGGGGTATTTTTTCCTGAAGAATCCAAATCTGTAATAAAAAATGAGGGTTTCCATTTAAGTTTTTTATCTTCCCCCACCCTTACCCACAAGGGAGTGGCGGTGTGGGTCGAGTTTGATATTATTGGATGTCTCCCTTGGGGACGAACAACTTTCATTACCCACTTTTTTTTATCCGATGCATAATTCTCGAGATATTTCAATGATCTCAGATAAATCATCCACCCTGTATAGGAGTTTATGATATAACGTAGGGTAATATAAATATAAATGTTCAATGTTAAAACAGAAAGAACGCAACTCACATTGTGGTATGAAACAGCGAAATGTTTTATATATAGCTGTTTTGACTAGATGGTAGTATAAAAAATGAATATAATGATTTATACATTATATAAAAAAAATAATTGTACTTTCCTTATAGATAAAGGAAATTAAAAAATATGTTTCACAAATTTTTTACTAACGCAGTGTATCTAGTAAAATGTGGGGAATACATGAATTTATAATGTAGTGAAGTATAAATATAAATGTTCAGATTCAAAAGAACAAAGTGCAGTTTACAAGTTTTGATTAGATGATAATGTAAAATATAAATAAAATAATTTATACATTACCTAAAAAGATAACCATATTTTCTCTACAGATTGTTCAATTTTATTTACAGCTGAAGATTGCTAAAGGTATGATCAAAAATATTCGTGACATAATGACAACTTCATAAATAATTTATTTAAACATGCCTACATTAGGTATCCAAATCCAATGGTTTCTAACTCGTCACTAATTTTATAAAATAGAACCATTTCATAAATGTTTCCAAAAATATATCGACTATCACACACCACCAATAATATTATTTCACTAAAAACAGGCATATAAGCAATACCAAACTATTGCCAAAAGTATGATCGAAAATATTCAGGACTTAATAGAGCCTCTTAAATAATTTATCTAAAATTCACCAATCAGTAATACAGTTTCATTAAAATCATGCATATGAACAATACTGTCTAAACAACTGATAAAGATTAACGCAGAATTAAAAAGATCGATGGAGAATCAAACGTGACGACTTCGTGTGGTGTCATTTTGGAATTTACCTATCCGATCGCAACAGTGGAAGGAAAAATCAGTATGAAAAACATTCCCAGACGATGTCGCAACCTGTTTAGCGAAACACACGTATGATGACGCAATCATCCGTGAAGCTTGGACCCGTATTCATCCCTTGTATTAAAGGGCCTCTGCCACGGCGGCGACAGAAGGGGGAGGAGGCGCGTGCCGGCATTTAGACGGGGCTCCTTCCGTGATTATTGAGTAAATTAACGTCCCGGTAATTGTGTTACCGACGCGTGTCCATTCATCCGTCCCGTCGTTCCCTCGATGGTGGTCCGCAATCCACCAGCAGCTCTCGATATCGACGGTAAAGCCAGAAATCCGTCCGCAAGCTCGACGCTACCTAAACTATCCCTTCCTGTGTTCCAGGCATCGACTACCGACGACAGCCGGGCCATACGAAATCTCTCGAGACTTGTTAGACGAAAAATTGAACCGTGATTGTCGGGATCTACGGGATGGTAATCGACGAGTTCTACGTACCCTAATTGACGCGATTCGGAGATGTTTTAAAGGATTTAGAAGAGGAAACTTTCAAAAGATTTCTTCTTGCATTTTGGCCTCGATAATATCTCGAGAGGGTAATCAGTTTTCTGGGTGAAAGAGATAGATTTTTTTGTTGCTTGGGACCTTTGAAATAATTCGACCAAATTGTATTAAAAATGGTTGAAAATTACCTTAGGACCTATGTTTCTCATAAATTATTTATTTGAGACTAATTAGCAAAAAAATAGGTACCTAAGCTGATATTTTAAAGAATAAAAAGAATATTTTTAGGGAATGTAATTAATAAGTAATTTATGTTTCTACGACTATTGTTGTATTACCTACTTTACACTTAATAACGCATCATTTACTAAATTAATACTTTTAATATCCAAACAATATTATTCCATCTTTTCACTAAAATAGTCAAGGGATTTGATCAAATCACTTACTTTCTTTAGGGAAATGACCTTACGGAGTTGTTATTTTAACATCTCCCGTGAATTGATCATCTACCTTAGGGATTTGATAAAATCTCTATTTTTATCATTTCCCTGCGACATATCGATATTTAATACTAAGTTTACGAAGCACGGTCATTTTCATCCATTTCAAATTTCACAAGGTTTTCCAGAAACCGTTTCTATTTTTCGCCAACCACTTATGCTGACTTTTATCCATATAAAAAGACGAGCATATATCCAAATTCATTTTTATTGGAGCCCCCTAATTAATTTTAGTATGTCGACTTCATTGCATTGTAAAGCATTACTTCAGTAATCGAAATATGATAAGAAATCTCCGTAAATCTAGAGTTAAAAACAAAATTTTAAAGCTCCACCTGGAAAAAATATACAGGGTGTCCCAAAAGTCGGGGAGGAGCCGGAAATGGGAGGTAGCTGAGACGATCCTGAACAACAATTTCCTTTGCAAAAATGTCGGATGGGGCTTCGTTAAGGAGATATTAAGAGAAAACCCCGACCAATCAGAGCGCGCGTAGACCGTTCGAGCGGCCGCGGTAGCGAAGGCTACGCGCTAGGCGGCAGCGTCAATGTCCTTCGATACACGTCGAGTCACTTGTTCGCGTAACAAGCTCGGCCGTCAGTGCGTAGCCTTCGCTGCCGCGGCCGCTCGAACGGTCTACGCGCGCTTTCATTGGTCGGGGTTTTCGCTTAATATCTCCTTAACGAAGCCCCATCCAACATTTTTGCAAAGGAAATTGTTATTCAGAATCGTCTCAGCTACCCCCCATTTCCGGCTCCTCCCCGACTTTTGGGACACCCTGTATACGAAGGAGGATGTTAAGAAATGCTTATTTTTGGAATCGCCTGGAAATGAAACATTCATGCAGGATCTTTTAGAGTGTCTCTTAAGGAACAAAAAATGTCCTTATCATTGTCCCGAGAATCGATGGGAAAGTTGTCAAAAATACGTTCAAAGTATGAATGTGATGATAACGGAACTTACGTATATTTTACATTTCGTCGTCTTCTTCTTCGGATATCGAACTGTCCTCGAAATATTTAACAACTATTTATACGTCCTGCGATTACTTCGACATTATATTGATATTTTATAATGAATTTCAATTCATTAACTTGTTCAACTGTTAATGGTTTCCGAGTTTCCACTACAGAGAATCGAAAGCCACGATCCGCAAGGAAAATATCATCCGGTTCAAAGTAACTTAATCGAGAGTATTGAAACGTCTTAAAAATGATTAATAAGAATCATGAATTGAAACTAATAAATCTTACTGACTAATAAATTAAGAGTAGTAATGGAACAAACTGGAAGTATATAATCATTATTACATAGGATTAAATAAAAGGTGTCAAAGAAAAGATCAGAGAAAGGAGATATTGTAACTAAAATGATCAGATCTGTTTTCTTTTTCGGCTCTGGGATTTAACTCTTGTTTATATCGTAACCTCTCATCGTTGCGACGTATCGGGAATGTGTTTATGGTGAGGATCAGTACCATCATACAATATTGATTTTGAAAAATACCAGATTAATGTGGAACCAATTAACGCCATTTTACTTCAAACGAAACTGCATTCACGACATTCAAATAGTTTAAAATACTTTGTGTATGTTCTAATTGATAAAAGTAAAACCGCACTGGAAGCCATACTTGCACACTCATGTGGATGCAAAGTCGAAATGTAAAATATACGTAAGTTCCGTTATCATCACATTCATACTTTGAACGTATTTTTGACAACTTTCCCATCGATTCTCGGGACAGTGATAAGGACATTTTTTGTTTCTTGAGAGACACTCTAAAAGATCCTGCATGAATGTTTAATTTCCAGGCGATTCCAAAAATAAGCATTTCTTAACACCCTCCTTTCTCATGCTTTATTCGATACTCATAATTTTGATTTCCATAAAGGCTCTATTCACGTGTGTTCCAACATCCGTCTGACGTTCAACGATGAATGTTTATATACTTTCACGGCGTCACTACCAACGAGTTATTAGTCATTTGTTCTTACTTGTCCCTCTGTTTATCGATCAGATATCATCGATGAAAATGGGAAAATGAAAATGGTCAGTTGTCCTCGGTGGTGGAGGTCCTCTTGTAGAAGGCGCGAGAGAAGCTCGCTGGTCCTGAAGAACTCCAGAAGAAGAATCCACGACGCCAAAGGAAGAAGATGATGAGGCAAACGGGAATGGCGAGGAGCACCCCGATCAACACTCCGATAAGGATCGCTGTGTCCTTCTCGGGCCTTGCTCCGTACAAATCGAGGCAACGGAGGTGTTTTTCAAACAACGATGAAAGATTCTTTCCTGCGTGCTCTGGCGGCGTTGCGCAAGTAAGTGCGTCAACGTTGTCGCCCATTAATTTCTTTCCCTGTTGTGGCAACATTTGGCCGATCTGTAACGAAATTGAATTCATTGAACAGCCTAGCCGGGAACGCTTATTACTGCGCGGGAGTCTCGATTATCGCATAAAAGTTTCCATTATTGCACTAGAGTCTCCTTTATTGCTGGGAATTGTTATTAATCAATAAATTTGGAGGAAAGTTTACAATCAACATTGTTGATTCGAATCATCGATTTCAAGAAAATTGATTTTTTTAGGATAGTGTTCCTCTTAACACGTTGGTCGCTGTCACCCACATATGGGTGACAGTGCTTTTCACTGAAGAACTAAACAAAATTAATTCTGAAAGTCAACCACCAAAGGGAATGAAATTAAATGAAATTCATGAATTTTTATGAAGTTACAAAAATAAATACGACGATCAATGTTTGATTATGCAATCTCCAGTAGTTTAAATAATATTTCATTTTAGCAGAAACTATTAAAAAGAATATTTGTCTGGCATTCAATGTGTTAAGCAGAATGTTAGTTACGAGTTATCGAGAAAATGGTTTTACAAAAGTTATATAGCACAGTAAGGAACATTATATGGAATAAATAATTTTGTTGTAGATGAAGAGGGTGATTTAAAAAACATATTAAATTTTTTAAATAGGACATCTTCTTAAACAAGAACCTGTATATTTGATCAAGTACGACTTCACGAAGATGTCTGCCCATTAGTCACAATTTCTACCCGAGTCTATATTTGTTATCATTTATGGTATGAGCTGGTTTAATTGATTGGATGTAGTTATACGATAGTAAGGTCAATGAAGAGCAAATAATGTAAAATCACCGTCAATATTGGTATATATTAACACAAGTAGAAGAAGTGAGTAATGGGCAGGGAGCTCGGGCCAGCTTCTCGCAGCTGAGCGCTTGCTACTCGGACGCTGTGGTTGGTCGGTACTTTTTCATTAACAATTCAAAAACGATGCACCATCCGCAGGGTCGCCACGTGGGTAAGAGGCGCCTGTGTTCAAGAAGAATTTAGCGCCCTTTTCCATGATACATGATTGGTTAATTACAACAAATATACATTATACATTATACAGGCCCCAAAAATGTTGTAACACCTTAAAAGGGGTGGTTCGGGAGGTGATTGGAAACAACTTTTTCTTTAACGAAAATGTTGTCCGAGGCTTCGTTAAACAGATATTAACAAAAAAAAACCCGACCAATCAGAGCGCGCGTATATCGTTGGAGCGGCCGCGGTAGCGAAGGCTATGCGCTAAGCGGCTGCGTCAATGTCCTTTGATGCACGTCGCACAGTGGTCCGGATGGCCGAAAACCTGACCAAAATGCGATTTTTGAAGTTTCGAACACACTTCTATCAATATTGTGCGTGTGCTGTATACATATGAGTGCATTAAGTGCCGTTTGAAATTTTAAAAAATAATAATCGGTTCCTGATATATAGAGATTCAAATTTAATGAAATTTCATGCTCCTTGATATCGTGAAAAGTGGTGCATGTTTATTGTGTCACAGAAAGTTTATCCTCAATAGATTCACATGTAAATCATTTTACCATAAAAGTACATGTTATAAACATAAACTTTCCACAAGAACAAAGGAAAATGTCTTTGGATTCACTATTGTAATTCCCTTCTCAATATGATATAAATTTTAGTTATCTTTCGATGAATCGGAAGGAAAACAAACATGATAGTCACCAAGTGACACGCTCTGCCAAGTTTCTTGATATAAAGTAACATGTCAGGTATGATATCCAATTGAGGAAACTTGCGCAAATTTGCGCCATTTTCCGTTATTTAAATTTAAAGTCCATGCTTATAAGGAAAAGAAGACTGTTTACGCGGCATTAAAACAAACCTTATTATCCTTAATTTTAATTTAACATTAATGTATTATTGTTAATTCTGCCAATGTATTCTAACTATGTTGCCCTATAAACCTAGAAATCCTATTTCATAAAAAATTCATAATAATTTAATATTTTTAATATACATGTCGACCATATTGGATCCGCCATTTTGAATTTTGCAATTCTGATACCAGATTCGTAATTTGCGTCCCAAATAATCCTAAAATACCAAGTTTCACGAAGATCCGAAAACTCCTAATTTTGGCCAGATTTTTTTTGGCCATCTGAACCACTGTGCTTCGTGTCACTTGTCGCGTACAAACGCGGCTGCTTGGCGCGCTCTGATTGGTCGAGTTTTTTTGTTAATATTTGCTTAACGAAGCCTCGGACATTTTCGCTAAGGAAAAAGTTGTTTCACATCACCTCTCGAACCACCCCTTTCAAGGAGTTATAACATTTGTGGTACACCCTGTATAATTATTTACATATTAACCCTCCGAGCTTTGGCTGCCACGAAATTTTCATTTAAATCACTAATATTTAATGTATCTTAAATGTCATTCTCAATAAATATAATTGAAAAATCAGTTAATCCTTCTTGGGTCATTGTAGAACGTAAATAGTTCTTAATAATTTTTAATTTGGAAAAACGCCTTTCTCCGGAAGCTACCGAAACAAGCAAAGTTAAATAAATTAAGTTTACCACTGCGTGGGAGTAAAAATTCAATGATTTCTGACAATTTCAGATAACTCTATTTTAACTTCCAAAATACCGACGATCGAGACTGTCAATATTACATACTATTTTCAAGCATTAACGATTTTGCAGACAACTTTTCGACAGTCGGACAAGCTAGCTCACCCCCGTCCGGTTCTTACCTCTCCCGAGTAGTTTGAGCTCTCGGTGATTGAATGATTCATTATACCTTAGTCGTAATGCATAAAAAGTGCAAAAATTCTTGTGGCGATATGGCGCCCTTTCGGAGAAGCGCCCCACAGTGGACGACGTCAGGACAAAAATCGATTTTCAATCTTTGTTGAAATGAGCGAAATCAATTACTTTATGTCTATTCAATACCCTAAAGTTTATGAAATACAAATAAAATGAGTTAAAAGTTATTAAATATAAGTTGGTATATATATTTAAGTATTGTCGTTAACGCTCATCCGTTCAGTTTCGTAGTATTTTTGTGTCTGTTCAAACTCCTCGTACACAGCTGAAGCTGCATGCAAAATTATCAAGAAATTTTCTTATATAGCTTTGTATAGACTGTATCGATCACAACATTTTAAATATTTTTTGAAATATGTATAATAATTATTTTCAAGTTTACTAATTGACCAGCGTATTAGTTCGATTTTGAATGAAAAAAGTAAATTTCCGATACGCAATTTAATGTGTGCCTGATTATGTCTGAACGAGACTATGGTAAATTTTGTCCATAAACTATCTTTAAAATGAAGAAACGAACCACGTTTGCCTATTTTTGCTTATTGAAAAGATATTAATAATGTAATACTGCATGTATGTTCATGTAACAGTTATTTGTTAATAACAATTTGTTATTAACAAATAAATATATTTAATGTTAAAATGGAATCCACTACTTGATGAGCGAAATACATACATTGTTGGAAAAACAAAGAATATTTAAAAAAACACAAAAAAACCTTTTCTTGGACTGGTACCTTGTCGCGATGAAAAGCCTTATAATTGCATCCATTTTCAAATATAATTAAAATAGCAATTAAACCGAATCCAGTCACTGTTTAATTCAAAGATAATGTTCAATATTAACAATCCAGAAATCGCCATACTAGATTCACTATTGCTAATTTCACAATTTCAATTTGATATTCAAAATAAGCGATCCTAAAAGCACACATTGGACTAGCAGTATTCAAATAATTTCATTCAGTATTCAGTACGTTATCTATTTTTGTCCACATCTTCCGGATTTGACCAGGTTGGATCAGTTATTTTGGATTCCACAATTCTGAATACAAATTCAGAATCAGCATCTCTAATAACTCATGTAGATCAATTTTGAAAAAAATCCATTCAGTTTTAATTTCTCGGTCCATCATATTGAATCGACCATTTTGAATGGTATCATTTTGATTCAAAATTTGGAATCTACGCCCAAAACAACCTAAAGATACCAATATTCTAAACATTTGCTGCAGAATTGACTGAAATATCGAATTTTGTCCATTTTATCCGGATTTCGCCCACTGTGGCGTGTGCGGTGCAAAACCTGCACAACCGTGGCGGCCTGATAATTCGACATTTTTGCAAAAGAAATTGTGGTTTGGAATCGTTTCAGCTACCCCCCATTTCTGATTCTTACACTAATTCTGAGACACTTCGTATACACGAAGTTTAGAAGCCAAACTACTTATTGGTCTTCTTGGAGACCTCATTCTTGTAACAGACCACAAGTGAACTTGATAATTGTTAGGTGTAGAAATGAATTCTGTGTATTTATTTTCCATTATTTATAATTCTAATTGAAATAGAAATATTTCAGGGTAAATGCAGCCGATCCTATAAATATTCGTACCCTTTATACCTATTGAACAAAATTTGTCTAAATTAAATAATAAATTTAATGTTCCTAAATAAATATTTCATTATAAATATGTACATGTATGAGGCATATTCATGCATATATTTATATAAAGAAAAATGTCTAAATTAAATGTGTAAATTAATAACATAAAATATTTAAATTAAATAATAAATTTAATGTTTCTAAATAAATATTTCATTATAAATATGTACATGTGTGAGGTATATTCATGTACATATTTATATAAAGAAAAATGTCATTGGAAACATCAAACCTGTCATTTTATGTAGAAAACTTTTTAAATAAATATAAAAAGTACCAATACTTATAGGACTGACTGTATGCATTAGGTTTATCAATGGCAAATGAACTAAATTGTGAAATTATCGATGTAAATTTCATAAATACTTAAAAATCTATAAGTTAACATGAATAAATCTATAAATTTCACAAGTACTTGAACATCTGTGCTCTACAAAAAAAAAACAGTTTTTTTCCGTAGAACCACCTTAAATTAACCTTTCTCCCAGCGAAACTCTAAAATCAAGGAAACGGATTCGCAAATTGACGCGCAGCTTGTAAATCAAATCGATCTGTTCAATACGACATTTTTGCCCCGCCTCCCTTCACCCCTCGATTCAGATAGGCGTACACGTAATATTTCGTTATTGCCAGAACTTACCAGATATTGATTATTGCAATCGCAGCTCCATTTGTTGTTCGTCAGATCCAATTTTTCAAGGAGGTCCCACCTTAGGAGGAGGTACTGAGGCAAATATTGCAGGGCGTTATCCGATAAAACGAGTTCCTTTAGTGGCGGCCACATGGGCTCATTAGACTCCGTCTACAATCACAGCAAGCACAATACATTTTTTCAAGCTGCTCTTTCTGTTGAACGCCAATTTATCGCTTGGCGCTATTTCAACGCGAAAAGATCAATCGAAAAGGGGATCTCGACAATACCCTTTTATATTGTAAATCGCGATGCCAATTCGATTTGATGAAAAATATTAAATATACGAAGAAGCACGTCTCCCTTGTATTTGTTAGGTTTAATTAATGCCAGTCGCTTTTTGCGCGTTTTCATGCTTGGAAGCTTATTGCTGGAATGCTCGAGGGGATGAATTTTTTTATTAAAAATGGATAATAAAAACGAGAATGGGAAATTAAGTTGTTATTAGACAACTATTGTACATCAGGTGTTATAGTTGAGTTATTCGACTTCTTACACTTGTATTAGGTGTAGAAATTAATTACGTGCCTTTATATTTAATAGTTAATAACTTAGTTTAAGTAAAAATATTTATTCGACATTTTGTTACGTTAAATTACTAACCTTCTAAGTTTTCAACCCGATTTCCACTATAATGAATCTATTTATATGTTCATATATTAAGGACAGAAATTAATTATTTGCCTTTCTAAGGTAAACTTACCATTTATTTATAAAGAAAAATCATACAACTTTTAATTTTTCGTCATACATTCCAATTACATTACTATGAAGGTTGGTACCCTGACATGACAAAATGGCCAGTAAATATTTTTATATGAACTAGAGTTATAAATAATTAAGTGAATGTAAAGACGCAGAATTAATTACTACACCCATTAAATAAAACTCGCTCACTTAATTAACACTAAAATTACCGACTTCAGTGTTTACCTAACTATAATATTTACAACTATATCTTTGTAATTAGAGAAAGGAAGATCAAACTGATACAGCAATCAAATTAATACTCTGTTACAAAAATTGTCCTTAAGTATTGCAGTAAAATAATTGTTAATGATTGAGTGACTTTTGAAGAAAGTTTGAAGTACAAAGATCAAATTGACCAGTTTGTGACAGGTTCAGTGTTAATGTAATAATATTACCGTTTCAGTTTGCATAAATGTATACCCCTTTTGATTACGTTTCGCTCCCACTATCAAATACCACGGAAACATTTTTCTTTTAATTTCTAATCACTTATCAGATAAATACCTGGTAATTCAGAGCGAATTCGTGGATTACTTGTAAGTTGGGGCAATTTTGTATTCGGAGAGTTTCCAGCGAATCCAAACCTAAAAAGCTGCCAGATCCGATCGCTGTCAAATGAGGCATGCAGCAGAAGCTCAATTCCTTCAGCTTCGTCATATTAGGAAAAGGGTGTGAATTGTTGATAATTTTAATTGGATTTTCGTCCATATATAGGTACTCCAACGCGATAGCATCGCCAAGTGCGACTGGCGGGATCATGATCCGATTGCCACTCAAATTTAATTTTTTCAGGTACCTAAACATTTCACATAGAAAGATTGTTGAAGATGTTAACGTCATGTTCGTTCCATTTTCTGTTATAGATTTCTGCGTATAATTAACACTGAAACTACCAAAGCGGTCAATTTCATCCATGTACTTAAAAGTTAATTCTAAAGGCACTTAATTATTAATAATCATTTTATAACAATTTTTGGGGATAATCATTGGAACAGAGGACGTTTTAATTGATATTTCATTTGCCTCTCTAGCTTCTATAATCATTATATGTATATAATTGCATAGATGTAGTTGTATGTATAATTTATATTAGCCAACCTTGGTAGCTTCAGTGTTCAATAAATTGTAGAAAAATAACAAAAATGAGGAAGCGACTCTCTTGCAATTTATTTAGTTCTGTACAGAAGTATATTTTGTAGAACTTATTTATGTACAGAATTGCACTTTGTATAAAAAAAACATTTCTATATGTAATTTCATTCATTATAATTTCAGCGAAAAGAGCATCTAGTCGAGTTAAATGTGTCTCTTTCCTTCCCCAGGAACAACTGTAAGAGTTCTTTCACACGACGATACGCATATCGCGATACGCGTATGCAGGATACCGATGGTACACATAATGTTATGGAAGCGTAAAGACGGCGATTCTCGCGAGATACAGTATCGCGATACTGATTTTCGGTATCCGCGGTTGGTCGGCCGCCGGTAACTTTTTCTGCGTTGGGGGGGGGGGGGGCCGACAAAAAATTGAAAGAGATGCGAGCATTCACGCGACGCTGCGCAGTATCGTCGAATTCGTTCACCTTCCTCATAAAAAAATTTTAGACATAATAATTGAAGAATTTACATGAATCGTTACAAAGTTCTTCGAATAAAATATGAAAAGCTCCCGTTTCTTCTCTTATATTATTAATAGGATGAACCCAATATTTTCTCTTAACTTTTCTCCTTTTAGTAGCTTTTTTATGTAGAAACCAAATGGATAAGGCTTCAATCTCATCCATTATTTCAGAAAGATTTTCACTAACTAAGAACGCGTGTTTCTCAAACGAGAAGATATGTTTAACTGAAAAACAAATGATCAACAGCGTGCTACGAAATTAGTTGGATACAGTATCGCATAAGTATGTTGCTAGCAGGTACGTATCGCATACGCGTATTGCGATACACGTATCGTCGTGTGAAAGAGCTCTAAGTAATCCTCTACGATATCTAAGCCTCTTATCAGCGTACTCCGATCAATCGACTCAGGTTCAAAACAGAAAAAGTATTAATTTTCACCATTTTCTGTGCAACTTTTTGCAATTAAGAACATATAATTGGGATAGTACAGAACTGGGATAGTACAGGGTGTCCCATAAATATTGTAACACCTTGAACGGGATGGTTCGGGAGGTGATTTGAAACAACTTTTTCCTTAGCGAAAATATTGTCCGAGGCTTCGTTAAGGAGATATTAAAAGAAAATCCCGACCAATCAGAGAGCGAGGATGCTGGTGGAGCGGCTGTGGTAGCGATGGGTAAGCGGCCGCGCTCGTACGGGAACAAGTGACTCGACTTGTATCCAAGGATATTGGCACCACAGCCGCACCAACGGTATACGCACGCTCTGATTGGTCAGGGTTTTCTGTTAATATCTCCTTAACGAAGTCTCGGACAACATTTTCGCTAAGGAAAAAATTGTTTCAAATCACCCCCCAAACCACCCCTTTCAAGGTGTTACAACATTTTTGGAACACCCTGTATATCTTCCGTGAATTGATCATCTACCTTAAGGATTTGATCAAATCTCCATTTTTATCAGCTCCCTTCGACATCTACATCGGAATCCAGTAATGAAATAAAGTCCGGAGCGCCGCGCAAGAGAACGAAATTTTTAAATTCGTCAAATGAATTTTTGTTAAATATCTTCTTATAGAGAATGACAAGACAAATTCTTTTTATATTCACAGTTTATTCATTTGACATTAAATTTAAAAAATAAAAATTGAAAACACCTTGCTGCACCTTGCTGCTTGTATCATTATCATTGACGACGACGCGCGATCTTATAACTTATACTCTATTTTAGTAAATTGTATACAAATCGGTTTGCAAATTTTTGAAGAACTTCTTCGAACATTAAGGAACAATTGTCTCACTGGAAGGTGTTTCGAACGCAAACATATATTCAAATATCGCTACTACGTTCTTGTTCAAAATTTCGAAGATTTTCAATGACATTCGGCCAAGTTACAGCGATTTATACCAGGTGAATCACGAGAAACAAAACACCTAATTATCTCAGTTCAACTTAAAGATAGAAGAAAATGTTAGAGGAAAAAGTTGTACTGTTTAAGGGGGCAAATACGAGGATATAAAAAAAATTTCCGAATTTTGTAACTTTCAAGGTTCTTTGAAGGTCATAATGTAACATATCGTTGTACTCGTATTGGCGTCAGCTGCAATCCTATGATGTTGAATATATAGGACGTAATCCAAAAGTTACCGATGATCTTCAAAAAACCTTGAAAATTACAAAATTCGGAAATTTTTTTTATATCCTCATTTTTACTCCCTTAAACGGTACTTTACTTAAACTTTTTCCTCTAATATTTTCTTCTATTTTTAAGTCGACCTCAGATAATTAGGTGTTCCGTTTCTCGTAAATCACCCGGTAAATTAAAATCAAATTAAATTTCGGGCAAAAGAACTTTTAAGTTTTCATCTTTTATTTTTGAAACTAAACGCCGGATGAATAAACTGTAAATATAAAAAGTTTCGTCTTGTCATTCTCTATAAGGAGATATTTATGAAAAATTGATTTGACGAATTTAAAAATTTTGTCGGGGTATTTATGTAAATTACGATCGCGAGCCTGACACTAGTATGCCCCGTAGAACTTCCAGCAAAAATCGTCCCACGATCAAAGGGATATTCAAAGTATTCAAATAAAGTAAACGTATATAAAGTTTGAAAACGATCGGTCAATTAGTTTTTGAATTATCATTCCCACTGATCGAAAAAATCTTGTTTAAAAATGCAAACGCGATATTTCAACGATTTCTGTGTGAAATGAATTTAAAAAATTTCCAAATGTACTTTAGAACATACCTAAAATATTTTCAAAGTTATAAGAACATTAAATCCATTCTTCTCTATAAAAAATAATATCGCAAAAAACACTTAATACTTGGACTCCTAATGTGGGTTCCCCCCTTGAACAAAAGTAGCAACTTATTAGTATCCTGAGAATCTTTATGCAAAATAAAATCCTTGCAATCGTACCTACAAAAATTAAATCTAAATTTAATTTATTTTACTCTGCAAATATTGTATCAACTCTACTTTCAATATTTTTTTATATTATTGCATACTGTGTGCGTTTTGTAGTTTCTTGCACATTTAAATTCCACAATCTACTTATTAGTACTGTTCTTACCTGGTGGTATGAAATAGAGTCTCTGGTATTTGTTTCAAATCACAGTAGCTCAAGTCCAATTCCTCTAATTGTCGAATGGAGCTGATTGCTAAACTAGTGCTATAGTCGATTTGCGCGAACAAGTTGTGAGACATATTTAGTACTCTCAAGTTCGACATGTGCTCGAAGAGGTCCTGATGGAACGAATGGATCTTGTTGTAAGCCACCGTTAAGATTGTCAGATTCTCTAGTGGTTCGTAAGCCTCTCGTGAAAATTTACCCTGAAATGCGAAGGAATTTCTAAAGTCGAATTCGTATTCTAATCTAAAGTTAATAAGTTAATAAGTTTGATTGATGAACGCAATTTATTTGCTGACCCGAGTTGACTGAACATTTTGTTGTTGACTATGCGAGTAAAAAAACTGTATTCATTTTAATCAAGTATTCTTAACTCTACTCGATTGGCACGAGAGTTTACTTCATTTCAAATTTCGAGCTACGTGAATAATTTATTTAAATACTCGAAAAACTTCAAACCAAGATGACTAGTATCTGAATTATTTATTGCATTTCACCTTCTCACTGCTGAATTAATTAGTGATTAATCCCAGGATTTATTTTTTAATTATTGTACTTATAAATATATTAGTTTGTCTGGAAAGTCCGTGCCGATTTTTGGTAGGTGGTACACGTCTGTTTATATTGGAATGATTAAAAACAATTAACACGTGTCCGTCCCTTAAAAGGTGGAAAGGTTGTGAAACAAAATGGTATTCATATAATTCAATAAATATATATCAAAATTCAAATGTGCCTTTGAATTTTTCTTAAAAATTGGCACGAACTTTCTGGACAACCCAATACTATACATCGATGAATGCAATAACAAAATAATAGTTAAGATAAGCAATTCTTACAGAATTAGTCACAAAATCCAAAAAGTGGGTACAACTTGAACATCTTCAATAGTCCAAGGTTAATACTAATTAAAATACAAGATTTATTTTTTATTTTGGCTTTTTTTTTATTTAAATATGTTTGTGTATAGTATAATTCAACGTTACCTCAAACACTTTCGGATTCAGGCTCTCGCTAGTAAGCTTATTATGACTCAAATCTAATTCGGTGAGATTAATTATCTGCTTGAAGGCGGCGTCGTCGATTTTTGTGATTTTGTTCCCTTGCAGAATTAATCTGTTAATCGTACTAATTGGAAAAGGTGTGATGTGTTCTATCAAGTTTCCCTTAAACGATGCCACTTTGCTAACTTTAGCATTCCATTGCCATCTGGTGAAAATGGCTGTCATATTCCTGTCATCGCAGTTTATCTCACCCGCTACGAAACAGGTAATTCATTTTCAAACTTATGTTATGTTAAAATTCCCAGTTTCATATCAAATTAAAAATAAATAACTTCTGGTATATTCCTTGTTTGACAAAAATTAAAATCTAAATTATGCAATGAAATTACTGATATATATTATACTTATAATGATACACCATACAAATAAATATAATTTTTATTCGTCATGTAATATTCGAATAAAATTCTGTTCTACTCGGTTCTCTGTTACATCGAGGAATTTTCACAGATTTGATTGTGTAATTTGTATAAATTTTTCTATGATGAATTTTCATGTATCGACTTCATTGTTAACGTTTGTGGTGTATTCGAATACCTCATACCTTTCGTGCAATTGCATACTTGGCATATGCGCGGAGATTTAGATTCAGGTGATTCAGTTGCATTTGTGTCAATTGCTTCATCGTCTTTGGTCTCTAGAATCACTTTCTTGCTATTTGCATCGGTTGCATTTTCGATGTTATCTTCGCACTTTATCATTGTAAACGCGAATAAAACGAGAAATAATAGTCGACGATCCATGGTTCATTGAGAAATGAGTAACCGTGGAACCTCACACGAAGAACTAAAATCGGTATTCTTGTATCAAGCCGGCTATTCCTGATAAGAATCCATTGATAAGATACCGTTGGTTCTCGTTACTCATCGTTCTGAGCAGGTTAATACGTAATCCCTTTTGCGACTAACTCGTTTCTCTTTTCTAACCGACTTCGAAAAGGAGGAGGTTACTCAATTCGACATGTATATATAATTTTTTGTTTTTTAAGTGTTTGTTCACCGATTACGCCGAGATAGCTTCTCCAATCGGAATTAAACCTCTTGCATTTTGTAGAGTATGTCCCCCAGGTGGTCCCGTATCAAGACATTTCGAGATTTGTCATTTTTTGCCTGCTCTTTTTTATGTAAAAAACCGGCAAATTTTGTACTGCTTCTTACTCCGAAACGGTTGGACCAACAAGATTGAAATTTCTTGTATCTGGTAAGATATCGCTGGTATTTGCTCCCATAAAAAAAATTTGGCCTTGTTTTATTTTTTACCATTTTATATCACTTTTTATTGCAAAAAGTACTATTTTTCCACGTATGTTCGAGCTGAAATCGATGAAATCGTTGAAACCCCTCACATTTTGCTGCCGGCCAGGTTTTCGCGATGATTACGTTTGCAAAAATCTATGGATTCTTTTTATCGTTTATAAACTATTGTTATTGCAAAATTTCTATTTTTGTATGTAACTAGGTAAGAAATTAACCGATCGCGATGAAGCCTTCCGCATTTAATGACAGATGATTTCATGACGTTCGCATTTGGAAAAATTGATGGACTTTATAAGTATTTAAATCAATTGTTACTGCAAAATTTCTATTCATTGATGTAACTCGACAAAAAATTAACTGACTGCGATGAAACCTTCTACATATAATGACAGATGATTTTATGATGTTCCTTTTTGGAAAAATTGGTTAATTTCTTAATGTTTATAACATTAATTTAATCCGAACCACCCCTTTCAAGGAGCTCCAACATTTGGGACAACCTGTACATTGCTCATAACTATTGTTATTGCATATATCTATTGAAACCTTCCTTGCTTATGTCTATTGATTATTAGGTTAGTAGATTGCCACTAAAAAGGGTGAAATAAAATAATTTTCAGAAAAAAAAATATAACCGACTTCGAAAAAATATTAAAACTGCACTAAAAAGTATGAAATAATTTCTAAGTAAATTGATATGAATACTCACCAGTTCTAGATATAATTACTTAAAAGTATAAAATAATTTCTATTCTCTTTATTTTAAATTATATTGAATAATATATTAAAGTTCTATTTCCTTTATATTAAATTATGTTAAATAACTTTTTCGTAGTTGGCGCAAAATTAAAAATTACTTACATTCAAAAGTACCAAATGTGGTTTAACTTTCTGTTGGAGGGACTAAACATACACCCTTAAGTTATTACTATCATTATATCTACTTTAGACATCATATACATTAACATTATTCAATATCGCCACTTCCACCAAATATTATCCCAAACCTACTCGGACAGTATTTTCATACAGAGAGTATATACATTAGCAGTAATCAATATTTCTACCCTCAGCCCCCGCAAAAAAGAATGCCCCAAACCTACTGAGACAGTATTTTCATGTAGATTGTATATGCATTAACTGTATTCAATATTGCCCCCTACCCTCCCCGCATCACCAAAACAAATACATCAAACCCTCTCAGACAGTGTTTACACGTAGACAGTATACAATATACATGTATACATTACACCCTCACCAAAAACTAACTCAAGCAGGAATTAAAAATTTTTAATTTTGCGCCAAATACGAAAAGGTTATTTAACATAATTTAATATAAAGGAAATAGAAATTATTTCATACTTTTTTGTGCAGTTTTATTTTTTGTTCGAAGTCGGTTATATTTTTTTTCAAAAATTATTTTATTAAATAGAAAACTCTGTATTGTTAGACACGTTTTCTTTTATTCGATAAAGATTATCTATAATACAAAAGTATACAAATTATAGAAGAACCTTGGCTTGAAGTACTCTGATATTCATGAATTTTGAATTTAAAAGGTAGAATCTCTGGTTTTATATGAACACCCAAGGTTCTTCCCTGTACTATTTTTTAATTGGATCATTTTCCTTGTATACTTCCTGGAAGTCTATGGCACTTTAATCTAGCACTTCAGCAAGTTATGTCAATGATTCATCGATGTACAATACTCATCGAGTAACGATGAAATATGATTAAGTAAATATCTCCGCTCCAAATAAAATGAATAATAAATTTAGAGATAAAAACAAGAGTAAAATTGACAAACAATTTGCTTGTCTACATATATTTCTTACTCCATGATGTGTAGGTACTGTGTTGTAAGAGTCTTTCTATGAAAATTGATTTAAGAGTTGGGTTTAAGAAAATTGGATACCCTCTGATCGAACTGATTTTTTTATCATAGATAGCCCTTGCAACAATGGTGGTCATCTTGACCCCTAACTCCCCTCTTTCCCTTAAGGTGTCAAAAATTGGAATCGTTCGAAAAGTGGTTTTTTGCACCGAACTTGGTAAGTACGTCATTTCCAACTTTTTTTGGGGGGTCAAGGGTCAAGAGGACCACCATTGTAATCGTCAGGTTAAGAGCTACGTTAAGAGATCGAAGGATACCCCATTTTCTTAAACTCCACCAAACTTCTTAAAATCTTAAGCATAAATTAACAAAATTAAAAATATTCACTGCTTAAGGGGGTATCCTGAATTAGGAGATCTAAAAAAAGCGGTTTTTCGTGAATTTTTTTAGGATGGAAACAAATAATTAATTCTATCGAAATTTTTATCCTATTTTCATACATATTTGAGTAGTCTGTACAAATTTTTTCAACAAGAAATATTCAAATCGAGTCGACTGTGACGCACATTTGTAGAGCATCTCACAATTTAAAACCTCCTATTGGCGGGAAAGATGCAGATCGTAATTTTGGTTTGATACAAAAAAGCCAAAAAGATTTTCATTTTCATACATGTTTCTTTTATCTGAACTAAGAAAAACCCGCAAAAATGGTGAAATGTGAAATTACTGCAATTTTGAAAAAAAGAACGAATTATTTGGGTGAAAAAAATCACTTTTTAACTTGATAAAAAAGTTGTTTAAAATATTTTTGGTATGAATTTTCTTAGTTCACATAGAAGAAAAATGTATGAAAATGAAAATTTCTTTTGGTTTTTTTGTATCAAACCAAAATTACGACCTGGATCTTTCTCGCCGATAGGAGGTTTTAATTGCGAGGTGCTCTATAAGTGTGCCGTCACAGTCGACTCAATTTGAATATTTCTTGTTGAAAAAATTTGTACAGACTACTCAAATATGTATGAAAATAGGATAAAATGTTCGATAGAATTAATTGTTTTGTTACATCCTAAAAAAAACACGAAAAACCGCTTTTTTAGACCTCCTAATTCAGGATACACCCTTAAAATTGAAAAAGTAACGCCCATAAAGCGACACAAGAAAAATGTAATGCACCATCAAAATGTAGATACAAACAATTATTATTAAAACTTCTCAAAACCTTAAGTACAGGGTTATCCAAAATACTCTACAGGAAGTTTTTTTTACATAAAATAGATACTCTGTTTAATTTTAATATTTTTTTTATTTAATTATCAGGTATTATCTATGACAATTATGTATGTAAAACGATATCCATCAAATGACCACCACGACCATATTTACAGACATCAATTCGAAAATCAAAATTTTCGATAAAATTTTGGCATATTTGCTCGTTTTAATCACCAATTTCATTTCTAATGTTATTTTTCAAGTCATCAATTGTTGCTGGTTTGCTGGCATAAACTTTACTTTTCAAATAACCCCAAAGGAACAAATCCAATGGGGTCAATTTGTTATTGAACACTGATTTTCAAAATAAATTTTAATCACTTTAACACACTTTGCAATCGCATACGATTCCATAGTTAAAATTGTCTATTATTTTAGGTTAGAAATAGAAAAAAGTGACAATAAACAAACATGGCGTTTGGTAGATGTTCTCATTCAACATCCTATAGGTACTTTTGGATAACCCTGTATGAAACATCGAGAGTAAAAATGTTTACTGTTTGAAATTGAAACAGTTATAGGGCGGTATTCACAGTCGCAACTTATGTCTAAGCTGTCAGATTCACAGTCGTCGAATAAGTAACGCCTTTAAGCATCGACTTAAGCATTTCCTTTTGAAAGCAATTGCTGTCTATTCTAGATTCACAGTCGATTCTTAAGAAAGTCTTAAGTTCTTATGAATTCATAGTCGAATAAGTTCGCTTTATTAATTGAAAACGTGTTCTTAGTTCGCTTAATTGAGGTTACATTTTTGAGTCAACAGTATACATGACTTAAGCACGCGTGCGAAAATAAAGACGAAAATAGCGGCTCCGTAACTCCTCTTCCTTTCTTAAAAAATACGAAATGGAGCTGTATGTATAAAAAAACAAAACAAAACAAAAATATATATATAATAAAAAAATAATATTGTATATTCCTAATGTTATTATACTTTTTTTTATATTATACAATAAATGTCCTTCTTTTATATGCATATTGCCAGTTTTGTTTCTTCTTAATTATTTACGACTATTTTACCATCCAACGAGGGACGCATAGCCCGTATATGTAAACAATGGATATCGTCTAAGAAATAATGAACTTTTATGGAAAATATTATGATATCAATTACAAAATTGTTGACCGTAGTTGCCTCCCTATCGTATGCATAGCTGGTATTTTTGTTTCTATTTAATTATTTGACCATGTTCCAGGAATCCGGCAGTTTTTAAACTTTTACATATGGTAGCTAAATAACCGATCATCATTCCTGATTTTTTTGCAGATATTACTCACAGGGTTGTTTATAATTACCACTCGCAAAAAATGAATTATTTACTTTCTACCCGTAATAATTGATTAGCAATAAACAAAAAAATATATAAGGACAAATGTTCAATTCAGGACGGGGACGAATAAGATACATAAATAATGCTGCATTTTCAAGAATCATTTTAATTGGTTGTTACAATAGAAAATCGACGGAAATAGCCGATTGTCAAATAAGCATTTAAGCATCGGTTTCTTAACTAAGTCGAGCTTATTCGCTGACTGTGAATACATAGCGACTCAAGCAGTGCTTATTCCAATAAGGCGAACTTAGTCAAGAACTTTTTAAGACAATGCTTAAGTCGCGAATGTGAATACGGGCCTAATAATAGTCGCTTTTTCCGAATTCAAATATCGCGCGTCGTTCGACAGACGCATGAATGGACGAAGAATCGCGTGTGTGGCGGCATCTACAGTGTGTTCGGTGCACCGACGATGGAGAAACCTACGCGAAAAGTATTGAATCGATGACGTCACAAAAGACGTGTCAGTGGAAGGAGTAGACGGGGATTGTGGAGGAGCATGTTGAAAAATGTCCGATTACTTTAATTTATCGTGGGACGTGGATAGTGGTAAACAGACGCGTTTATGTTGACCGCGAGAGTCGAACAATAATACCGGTGTCGGTACATGATTATCGTCGGGTCTCGGGCTATCACGTGGACGAAAAGGACATTTAGTTTTCGGACGAGCGGACACGCCGACCGAAATATATCTTTGAAAAATAAAACCAGTGGGACGGTGTTGTTTTGTTTCTGTTGGATTTATCGGGGAGCTGACCTCGCGTTACGGTGAGTAAATGGAAAATAATAGCATTTCCCTGGAACAGTGACACAGAGACAGCTGTTTTCGTAAATCATATTCGATCGGCTTAACACACGCTTGTGGCTGTGCACTTGTGAATTTGTGAGGTTAGGTTCGTTTGTTCGTTCCTGGTGCGCCGTGCGCCGATACACGCGAAAAACTTGTTTGTGCGCAATACCCCCCAGTGAACGCCCATTTCTCGCGGTCTGCCTTGACAGAATTGCGGATTGATACGATCGATATTGTCAAGGGTCTTCCAGAAAGCCACTTTTTTCAGGTGACATCATGTGTACTACGCGGCCAATGTTCACCGTCGACTAATTATACTCTTTCGTTGATGCTATTCAGTCGTTGTCGTGCGTTACGAATGTCTTTCACCGACTACTTGTTTATTTCTTAACACTAATCACTTTTCTTAGACTGTTGGGATCATGTATACCTTTATTACTCGGAGAATAATTTAATTCAATAATACATTCCATGATTGAAATATATTTATTATATATTTCGTTAACCTTAAGTCTTGCAACCCAAAAGATTATTCTGTGAGAGAACTGATCATTACCGTGTGCCTTCTGTTTAAATAGTCAACTTTTTTTTACGACACATTGTATCCCCCAGAGTAAGATAACCAATACGTAAAAGTAACGTACCTTTTATATTGTAATTTAAAATCGTGTGCACATAACTGTTTCTAATGAGTTTTATTTAAAAACAAGAATTACGTATAATCTATGGTATAACAAACTTTGTAAGGTATTCTCTGTTAATTGAATGATTTAATGCGTATAATGTTTTTTTTTATCTTAAATGTTACGAATATAATTTTTATTGTGTTGAGTATCTATGTGTGGACAGACCTTCGTGTCAACATCGTAGTACTGATAAAGTAAATTATTTTCAACGCGAAGCATTGTCAAATTACATTCACTGATATACATATTTTATCCTTATATTATGGAAATTTGTATAGTATTTATACAAATAAAAATAATTATAAATTTGATATAACTTTGTTATTTTATGCGTAGAATTACATTCTGTACGATGTAAACAATTAATTTAATTAAATTAATTGGGAATACATGCAAAAAGTAACGTCCTAATGTTTCGTTGCTCCGCGGGTAATATTTAGTTTTTATGTTTAAACTATTAACGTTTTTAATTGAATATTGGCGGGAACTTAAAAATTGTACGTATCTTATTTACATTCTTATGTAATACATTGCGTCATCTTGAAACATTTTAAATATATTGTCAGTAACAATAACTGAATTAAATAAAATTTGTTTGTCTATGCGGTTATACTAACCTCGATTATTTCAGCTACAATGAAAATTTAAACGGAATTTGAATTACTGAAATAAATGTAATAACACGATTGGGAGTACTCTGTAAATTGGTTTACTTAATTTTGTATCTGAGTAGTTATAATAACATTTGGAATACATTGATTAATAATGAATGAATGACGACAAATAGTAAACGGAAGATTAACCAGCGCAAGCGATTAAGTCGTGTCAGAAAAACCGGTTGGAATCATTCACATAATTTGTTGTGGAAAATAAGTTATACAAATTAGTGTAAACGTCGCAAGGAGAATTCAACTGTTAGAAGGCATTTAAAAATATACTTTGTTCATCGTGTTATGAATTATTAAAACAATTATTTACTATTCTTTATGTTTCTTCTGCTTTTCTTCTTTAAGGAGGCTCTACAGTTACGCTGTCGCTATTGTCGCTTGATTCACGTAGTAGTAGATCTGGCATAGTATTTAGAATATTACAATTGTTCACAATTTTATATTAAAATAAAACAAATTATGTTAAACATTGATTTTTAGTCGTTATTATATCTATTATATTTATATTGTTTCATAAAGTAATATAAAACGCATTTTCCCATAAGAGCTCACGTTAAAAAGTGAAAAATTGAAACATTTATTTCTTAGGTTTTAGGTACCCTAGCCTTCCCAAAATTTGTGTGGGTGCTTTTGGGATAAAATCTAACCCGTATACAAATTTTTATAACTTTCTTGGCGTTATTTCTATTTGCACTAGAGCCTCCTTAAGGAGTGAATAAAATCAAATTTATACTTGATATTCAAAAACAAAGAAATGTTTCATGATTAGACGGCGGATGTTTATGCATATTCATATTTTTATATATCTACATGAAGAATAGGAACGTAAATTAAAGTATGTTTTATCTTCTAAATCCTGTAACATATATTTCATTTTTTATGTTTTATCCTTGTATATTTATATGTATATTATACTCCTTTGTATATTTTCGTATATTTGCATTTTTCATAATATAAAAACATAAATATCTGCAGTCTGTTCAAGATAATTTTTTCCTATCGTGTTCTACAATATTTCCACAGTGTAAATAGTTATTTTAATTTTCTCTTTAATTAGTCAATTTTTAATAACGTTAATAGTTTCCTTCGTTTCTTTTTGCCATTTTCACTTTTCAAAAAGTTTAATAAATCTTGTCAAGACTGTTATCACTTCAAACATATTTCCAAGAACAGTCATTCAAATCAATACTAAAACTAAAAATCAAATAAATTGGAACAAACCACGATTTCTTTTGTACCATGAAACGTCACAGATCGTTGCCCCTTAATTATAAAATTAAAAATGGAATCGTTAGCCGCTACATTAAAATAATTATTAACCACTCTAAAGAGTTGCTTTTGATCGCGTTCATTGTCCCCGCTATGCAGGATTATTGTTGTGTGTCGGCAGTGCTGTCTTAACACCATTACCAGCCCCGGGGGAAATTAGATTATTTATTTATTTATTTAACCAACTGTATTAGCATAAACGTTTGCGTAATGTGTTTGGAAAAATGTGCGTTATGATTTCCTTAAAACCCACGTTCTTCGTGATCTATACACACGAGCGAATGACAATTGAAGCGTTGCTGTCCCATTGTGCTGTAAAAATGAAAACGATGTTTCATTGTGATAATCTTAATAATAATAGTAAATATTCGCAGCTTACAGGTAAATTTATTTCGTTTAGATATCGCGGACTCCAGACAAACGAAATTTAAGGGGCGTCATCTAGTGATTTGAAAATATATTTGTACAAGATAGTTAATACTTTTTACCGACTGGTAGCCGCTACATTAAAATAATTATTAACCACTCTAAAGAGTTGCTTTTGATCGCGTTCATTGTCCTATTCATCGTCTTTTTATCATGGCAGGCAATTTTTTGTTACCTATTATTGAGGCATCATTGCATGCTCGCATCATTATATAAATTCTTGTATTATTGTATATAAATTATACTATAATTATACTATAATATAATTATTACTATAATATAAAATATTGTTAAATTCAATTATATGTCCAAACGCTACCAGTCGGTAGAGTGTTAATCAAAACATTTGTTTACAGTCAACAAGATTGTTAAGATTATTTTGTTCAATTTAAATGAATTTTAGTTTCAAAAATAAAAACTAACACGTTGATAGACAGACTAAAACTCAAGAAAATTTCCACTGATCAAAAATTTTCTCTCAAGACTATCGAAGATTAGATGACGTAACATTTGTCGTAGTATTTAATTTTTTAACCTCGTCAAATTCACAAATCCTAACCAGATTTATTTCATTACCACTTCACCTACAGAATTTATTCTTTTAGTTCCTTAAGGGGTTAGTCGCTGTCAGGAAAATGAAAACGGACACTTTCTTGTGTGTTTTTTTTAAGGTATTAAATAATAATCTTTACTAATGAAATGTAAATATATTACAAAGTATGTCCTCAAGAACCATAAAAGAATTTTTGTTTTAGAAAAAGGTTAATTCATTTCGTCATAACAGGCGATGGCGTGGGGGGTCACGTGGTTTGCGGTGAGTAGGATTTCATCAAATTGGTGTAACTTTGTTTCCAGTACTTGGAAACAAAAATAAAGGTAGATTTAGAAAATATATTAGACTAACGGGTCCCTGCTCGATGGATTTTGTATTTTTTTATATACTTTTCTTTTTATTCTCTATTTAATCATTTAATTTTATAATGAAAATTGAACTTCAACTTCAAATGTACAGTGGGTGTAGAAAATATTCGTACACCGATCAATTTCCGAAAAAACTATGTAAAATTGTAATTTATTAACTTATTTTTTATAAACAATGATATTCTACATATCCTTGGAAATCTCTAGAATAGATAGATTACAAAAAAAAAATAGCTATTATGTAAGTTGCGAAATTAACGAGAAAAAAACAATTAATCGATAGAAATATTGAAGTAAAGCAATAAGTACTCGCACAACTGTTTAATTTTTAAAACTTCATTAGAAAAAAGAAATTTACATTAATTTATAAGTACATAATACTTTCTTCGTGGGATTTCCTTTTGATTTTATAATTATTGCAACTCTTCTAAGCGTTAAATTAACTGAATTATTAGTTATTCGAAGTGGGATCTTTTTCCATTGCTCTATTAGAGCCTTTTTTTAAAGTACTTTACTGGAAATTTGAGGTTTTCTAATTCGTACCGAGCAATAAACAAATGTGTTTACTTTACAAACTCTACTGTAAATGGTATACTTTTAATTCTATACTTATTAGTACTTAGTACTATAAGTACTTAGTAAATAGTAGTATTAGTACTTATTGGTACTTAGTAATTCCATACTTTTACCCACTTTTCGTATTTTTTTGTTAATTTCACAAATTACATTAACTAGTAAATGTTGTTTGGACTATATCTATCTTAAAGATTTCCGAGAATATGTAGAATATCATTGATTATAAGAAAAGCAGTTAATAAACTACAATTTCATTCAAAAGTTTTTTGGAAAATTGATGGATGTACGAATACATTCTACATCCACTGTATCTTAGAGATTTCTGAGAATATGTAAAATAAAAAAGGAAGTTAAGAAATTGCAATTTCACACAAAAGTTTTTTGGGAAATTGATCGGTGTACGAATACATTCTATACCCACTGTACGTCAATTTGTTTTAAATTAATTTTTTCCAAAATCCTTCGATCAGGGACCCGTTAGTCTAATATATTCTCCAAATCTACTTTTATGTTTGTTTTCAGGTATGCCAGTTTGGAGAAATCTTGCTCACCACAAACAAAATGGCCACCCACACCTGTCGCCTGTTATGACGAAATGAATTAACCTTTTTTTAAAACAAAAATTTCTTTACAATTTTTTAAGATACATTTTGTCATATATTAAAATTTCATTAATAAAAATTATTATTTAATACCTTAAAAACACACACACATACACATACACAAGAAAGTGTCCGTTTTCATTTTTCTGACTGCGACTAACCCCTTAATTCTGGTAACGTGTCGACCAATGTTAACAATGAAAAGCATCTCTAGCTGAGAATTACTCATTTGGCCAATTCTGGTTTGCAGAGCCCTTAGAGAAATACCTAGGGTGCCCATACGTTGAGACGGCACTGCGTGGAGGAAGCGCGCTCGTCCGCGTAGTTCGTGGACTGAAAGAAGCGGCGCAAACGAAACTCGAATTTCCCGCAGAAATTTTATCGAGCACCCTATAGGTAGAACGTTGCGCAGCAGTCAGGCATCGGCGCCGTCAGCGGCGGTGGCCTGTGTAGTTTTTGCTACGCCCTCTCTTCGCATGAAAATGATTCTTCCCCGGCGTGGTGTAGTAGTAGGGATCGTCGACCATTGGTTATCGAACGTTTTGACTGACAGCTCGGCTGTCTCGTGTCAGGCCAGCGATGAAAGGGAGAAAGAAAAACAGCTTCTGCTTCCCCATTAACGCCTACCGACGATCCTGTGCACCTCTCTAACTCGCGTCTACCTTTTTTCGTCGGGTTTGTTGCCCGATCACGACGCCGGTTTTAATACGCCGATGACTGACAGGTAGTAAACAACTCCAGCTCGCCCACGGGATACCATCTTTGTCATAATTAACTCTTTCGGTGCCAGACCGGTATCTGTGCGCGTTAAACTGTGCTCCTTGCCGGGTGTTGTTTTCACTGGGTGATATCTTCGTACAAACGCTGTAATAAATACATATATAGGAACGGACTGCGGATGTTTATGGAAATTAACATGGTTGTAGATACAGAAGAATAATTGAAAATTACATGAACTCTATGTAATATTATATTCTAGACGGTAAAATGTGTGTATTACTGTTAGTATTTTATATATTTTTCATGGGCAAAATAATATCTATATAAAAATTCTAATTGAATTAGATAATAAAAAAAGGTCTTTATTATTATTATTATTATTATTTTTTTTTTTTTTTTTTTTTTTGTCCATATTCTTGCGGATTTCCCTGTATTTTCATTTGCTATAAATGCATAAACATCCACAGCGTATATATAAATGTATTGCTTAAATGTATGAGATGCAAAAATTAACCAGTTTTTAACAATTAACAAACCAGTTTTTGGTTTGAGGTAATACGAAATAATAGTAAATTGAAATATTGCACAACAAACGTATGCAAATATTTAACCACCGACACGTGCTTATTGAGGTTTAAGTACTTTCTTACGTTCAAATACGTACCCTAACTGTTAGCTACTGCTTTGGCACTTAAAGAGTTAAATATTTGGTTTTTTTTTTTTCTTTACACGCTCATAAAAACATGTTTCATTGCTTCTCTTCCATTACCTCTCTCATATATCTGTAGGTGTGAATCAATATGCTCGATACATGCTTCTGGAATCATTTGGGCTCCTTACAAATCTCTGAATTTTTCAATTTACCATTGGCATTTTTAATGTTATAAATGTATCTATTTTTTTACTCCATCAAATCTGTAAAATTTCAAAATACTGCTCTAATTCTTTATTAAATTAATGTTTGGTTTTTATAACTCTACATTAATTTTGATCGATATAAATAATTTTCTCGTCAAGTAATAAAGACTAAAAATGAAAGATTCCGTTTAGCAAATTAACACGTCACCTACCCATCTGCTTAAGTTATTAGTTTTTACTCTTTGATTGCTGCTAATAGCACGTTTCAGTGTCGTAGTAATTATTCGCTCGTTACAAAGAATCGACATATTAAACGCCTGATGCAGTACATCGGAAAATGCACGAACACCATCATACTGTTACCGCTAATATGTTTCATTAGTATTAATAACCGACTTGTTTTCGGTTATGCGACACGTGGCTCAACGTTGTAAATTTGATTTTATTCGTTTCCTTTACCATCGATAAATCGAACGTCTATTTCGCTATTCGCTTTAATACATTTACATTTATTTTATTAAATTTTACTTTATTAAATTGTTTGATGTAAAAATGAACTTTTATTTCCAATTCTTTCATTTTTCTATACAATATTTACATATATTTCATTATTAACATTTTAATTATTATTATTGTTATTAAAATTATTTTGTAGCAACATCTCTTTTCTAATGTAAATATTCGTATACAGTTCGTCGAGATGATGCTATATTTAAAAATGTTTACAAAAAGTTCTGCTTATATTTCTAATAAATTACAGTTTCAATAAGGAACATTATGGACAAGTGCACAATTAATTAGCGTTGAATATGATTCGTTAAATTTATTCAAAAAGAATAAAAATACATGGAAGATATCCTAGCCACGTCGTAAACTAAACATTCGAAACAAAATGTGCGTAATGTAGCTAAAATAATAGTCACTAAAATAGTTCTGTGGATTACGATATTTCGATGGACATTATGGATCGGTGGAAGTATGTATTCTTCTAACGTCGCTTCTCTCGTCGGCTCGTTAGAGCATATGCCTCGCTTTCGTGTCCGGTAACAGGTGCGTTCAAATACCATCGAGCACCCAAGAATTCGAAAGCGATATAACGTCTCGTTTGACGGGGTAAAATAAAGAAAAGAGACGTCGTTCACTTCTGCGTTTCAGAACGTATGCATAACGAGAAACAAGAATTTCCTTGTCATTTAGCAAAGCCTCCTATTACATATCAATACAGAGATTCGTGAGTGTAAACTAACAAGAACCAACGTTTTTCATTCTCAACTCAAACCAAGATCCATTCAAGTAGATAAAGATAAACACCTTATCACTCATTCCGTGCAGGAATACATCTTATAACTTTTGCACCTTTAAAGTTGTAAATTTAAATATTTGTATTTACAGTGGGTGTAGAATGTATACGTACACAGATCAATTTCCCAAAAAACTTTTGTGTGAAATTGTAGTTTCTTAACTTCTTTTTCTATAATCAATGATATTTTACATATTCTCGGAAGTCTCTAAGATAGA
>NW_026534341.1:15349301-15386929 GCF_026225885.1 Hylaeus anthracinus | reverse complement strand
TCTATCTTAGAGACTTCCGAGAATATGTAAAATATCATTGATTATAGGAAAAGAAGTTAAGAAACTACAATTTCACACAAAAGTTTTTTGGAAATTGATCGGTGTACGAATACATTCTACACCCACTGTATGTATACATTCAAATTAAATCTACACTGTCAAATTTTCTTCTTTGAACGTCCCCTTATATGTAAAAAAAGTTTCAATAACAAAAATTAATTATATTTGAAATTTATACGTACTAGAAAAATACATTAGCTGGACCAGACTCCCCCCATAAAACCGAATGAATTCGAAGCGTTTTTATTCGTCGCTAAGAGTAAATAGATTATCCAAGTGGCCTGTTTCTAGCGTTTCGACCTCTGTATGAACATTTTTTTTTATAGAATTGTTCATCAATCTATCAATACAACGAGAATCGAGGCATCTGCTTTACCGATTGATAAAGCGTTGTTCAATCGTGCCCAAGGCGTTCGAAGTTCCACAAAGAGCTGCAGTTCACGGGGAAATGAAGCATGGAGTAGAGGAAGCTGAGGTCTATATACAACGTTGATTATACCTGTGAGAGCGAATGAAGAAAAAAGAAAGGAAAGGGGTTGTTACATCTCGAACGCTTAAGCTTCGATAAACGATAATATTCACGCTTTGAAGGACGCAAGGTTTTTAATCACAAAATAGATAGCTTGCAACGAGAAGCATATCATTACCAGATACCCTATAAATATCTCTGTTATTCTGCGTAACAGAAACGACTCGGACAATACCAGAATAGTAGACAACGAACGAGTTGAGTTATATGAAATGTGTGGTAAACGTCGAGTTAAAACATCGACGAAAGGTTAATATTACGTAAAGAATCGAGTGTCCAAAGGAAAACCCTGCGAGGTACGGAGCAATCCATCGAACATGTTGTATTTCGTCTGTTTGTTGTTTCGATGAATAGAATTGGAAGAGGAAGAGGAAGACAAGCGAGAAAACGAATTCGGTGGCGTTTAGGTCGATTCGATGCGTGGACACAGCTGCGGAAACTAGCCACACTGACCGTCAGCGATAATATTTTTAAATGAAAGCGGCCAGAGACGACCGGCACAATAAATATCAGGTTTAACGGAAAGACGCGAGCGTGGTAGAAGCACCACTTGCAAGTAATGGTTACCCCTCTCTGTCCACCTTTCTTTTTCTATCGGCTTCTCCCCTGTTTGCTCGTGCCCCACCTTCTTTCTTTTTCGCCACCTCGCGACATTCCCTCGACGTGCCTCTTCTTCTTTCAAGTCGTTACGCGAAAGTCTCCCCAGAGGGATAGGCAAATTGTGTTTCAGAAAGTATAGGAATGACGAATACTTTGCTGATAAGAACGATGATTGGAGCGATACCTTTCTTGGAAAAATATATTTAACGGTTGTCCATGGTTATGCGACACTAGACAATATTTTTGAATGATATATTAGGTATAGAAATTAATTCTGTGCCTTTATATTCAATTATTTATCTTTTTAGTAACTCTAAACTGATTATATCTACTTGTCATTTTGGTAAATTGATATACGAATCTTCTAATGGGTTATTCAGTAAGTAATTTCGTCTTTCTCCTACCAGAATGATTAGTTGAATTTTTAACCAGCCAATTGCATTCTAAATAGTATTATCGTTATGTACAGTGGGTGTAGAAAGTATTCGTACACCGATCAATTTCCAAAAATAACTATGTAAAATTTGAATTTATTAATTTATTTTTTATAAACAATGACCCAAAAAACTTTTGTGTGAAATTGTAGTTTCTTAACTTATTTTATTATAATCAATGATATTTTACATATTCCCGGAAGTCTCTAAGATAGATATAGTCCAAACAACATTTACTAGTTAATATAATTTGTGAAATTAAC
The DNA here is from genome assembly GCF_026225885.1 of Hylaeus anthracinus. Taxonomy (NCBI): domain Eukaryota; kingdom Metazoa; phylum Arthropoda; class Insecta; order Hymenoptera; family Colletidae; genus Hylaeus; species Hylaeus anthracinus. Next base: position 15,385,043 of record NW_026534341.1, on the reverse strand, counting down.
AAAAAAAATGTGAAAAGTGAGTGAAAGTACAGAAGCAATAAGTATTTGCACGCTTCTTATGACGAACCATTTACAGCAGAGTTTGCAAAGGAAATCCCACGAAGGAAGTATTATATGTATACTTATAACTTAATGTTAATGTTAATTTTTTTTTTTTTTTTTTTTTTTTTTTTTTTAATTTCGTAACTTACATAAATAGCTATTTTTGTTGTACTCTATCTATTCTAGAGATTTCCGAGAATATGTAGAATGTCGTTGTTTATAAAAAATAAGTTAATAAATTACAATTTTACATAGTTTTTGTTGGAAATTGAACGGTGTACGAATACTTTCTACTTTGTATATTGACTGTTGTTCTAAATATATTGACTGTTGAAATTTCAAGGTTTATTTGTAAACAAAAAAAAATGTTACTTTTGAATTATTTATATATTGTATTATAAGAAAATCGTTTCTCTTTCATAAAGAAAACTACGAAAGGAACATTCCTAGCAAACAGCCTGTCCACCGATTTCGACGTATTATATCGTCTATGTCGTTAGATTCGTCAAACGACATAGAAATTAGTAATGTACGCAACAAGACGAATCTAACGGCATATAACACGTCAAAATCGGTTTGCTAGGAATATAACCTACGATATACCCTACGAAATAACTCCGAGTAACCTAATAAATCCTGAACCTAATGGTCATTATAATGCATTTGTATGAATTGTAATAACCATACAATATTGCTTACTACTATTCTTCTATAATTATTCTAATTATTAAATACATTTACAATCTGTTGGGAAAAAAATAATACATAACATTGTATGGTTGCCAATGTTCGTATATAAATAATGGTCATCAAGTTAGGACTTAGATTATACATATACGTATAAATTTACTGTAACGGAGACCAGGTCGCGAACTTGAAAGGTTCGTACTTTAACATATGATAACAAATGGTGATTAAATATTTCTACTTAATCTAAAGTTATAAATAATTGAGTACAAGACACAGAATTAACTTCTACACCTAATATTTATAGTTTCTTGTCGCTTTTAATCCATTCTCTTTATGCGCCATATTTTCACGACTGTGGTTAAAGATTAATATATTATAATTATAGTCTTGACAACCTGAATTGCTGAACGTTTTCGGTGGTGATTTCAGGTTTCTTTAAAATACGAATAAGGGGAATAAAAATGTTAATATTTTCAAGGATATTAAATAGAAAAAACACAATTTACTTGTGGAACAATAGTATGTAAAGATACATTGACTTGAAGTGAAGAATAATGTTCCCGATAAACGTTAAATAATTAAATTTGTAAAGTCCCAAAACGGTTTCTGAAATGTTTATATACATATTGAAAAATCCATAAATTGCTTGTTATCGGTTATTTTGTGTTTTACATATATCTCAATTGCAAAATCATTCAAATTTGCCCATCCCTATACTCTTGCCATTAACCGTGTGATAATGAATTAAAGTTTTGATAAAATATGAAGCAATAGACCGAACCCGTACCTCTTCACAAGAAAGCTTGTGGCGTTGTATACTTTTTTCGATTATTAAATCAATTTCAGGATGCAAATTCACGCCCATTATGGAAAATTATGAAAGTTTATATGTATACAATGTAACCTTCAGGGATAATACTTGTTAAATGGAAACGATTCTTACAAAATGATCGACGTCAGTTATTTTTAACGATTAAGGTTATTTTACAAAATTGTTGCTACATGAAACTGTTGAAAATGTTTTTTATTTAAATGAAGGTGACAGAGAGACATATAGGACAATTTTTTTTTGTTTACTGACATGTTATACTTCACTATATAGGATGGTAGATATTTTTTTTAGACAAGGTTTTTATTTTTTAGTGTGAAGATAAAATCATCTACCACGAATATACTATTTATTTAGAAACTAAAACTATGTAGGCTAGCTACATATATATGTATATTATGTTGTACAAGCTGTTTAATATTTACAGTTTTGTACAATATTTTTTCAATATCTATTTGCTAAGTTTTATCCAGTTATCTATTGCAAATTTAATTATCTTTTATTTATATCTAATATGAAACCACGATGAAATAGGATGCATTTTTAGGAAAATTTTCTTGTCAGTCTATAAGCTTGAATAACTTTAAACGATACACAGGTCGTTGAATGTTATAGCGTTAGAAAACTCCACTTTACAAGATAAAGCATGCAACATTCTATTTAAAAGAGCAAAGTTAATCTTGAATTCGACGAAAAGGTCATTGATTAATTATTTTGGATACACTAATTTAACTTTGAATAATACTTAATTGTTTAATTTTTTTAATATTCCTACGTTCATAAATAAACAGGGGATTTTATGAATTTTTAACATACACGAATATAATGCAAATTCTGTTATTTATATTAGCTACGTTTAAATAACTAAATAAATTAATTCTGATGATGAGCAGACCATCTTAAACATCTCTGTTGCTTTATACGACATAAAACAAATTTTCAATTTCAAAAGAGCAATATTATCATACGCGCGAAAAATATATCAAGCTCATATTTTCCAAAAATTATCAATGGTTTCTCAAATGGGATTGGGTACATTCACTATGATAGTATTATGATTGATAAAAAGACGGATTCAAATATGTATAATATATTGATCTTCGGATGACTTTAGGAGGAGTTACTATTACAAAATCAATGAAATTTGTAGCTGAAATATCTTAGTTGCTTTTAATGATGCGAAGATGTGTATCAAGAGGATAATGTTTGGTTTGGAGGAGGACATAATAATAGACAAAAGGATTATCTCAAGGTCATTGTTTCTGAAATTTTAAGGTCATTTTGATCAGCTACAATACTTGAATAATGAAACTACCCCACCCATTAGAAAAAACCATTGATGATCTTGAAATTTTGAAAAATACGACCTTGAGATATTTTTTGTTTAGACGATAATATTGCCCCTTTGAAACTGAAAAGTTTTTGTCAGAACAATGTTTTTGTATTGTTTAAAGCAATAGAGATATTTAGGGTGGTCACCTTAACTGCTACACTCTGTATATTGCAAACAAATTTTGATTACATAAGTGATCGAGGCCAAAATTCTTAGGTTAAATTTGGGTTAAATCCAAAATTCTTGGGTTAGGTCTTGGTTAGATTCAAAATTCATGGTTTAGGTTGGTGCTAGATTCAAAATTCATGACTTATGAAATTGTTGAAGAACGTTGGTTTAATTGCATCGTGTCTACATATACACCATGAAATTGGATTCTACAGTCTTTTGGTAACTGTCTTGGATAAATGCGGGTTTTTGGATATCGTCGCCTTGTCACCAGGCGAGTGTCGCAGTACTTTATTTATTCATACCGTTGGGGACGTGTATAGGGGATTGAGGAAAATTCAGAAGGAACGTTCGGAATGGGAAGCAGAACTGGTGCCAGGAACAGTGCCGATAGTGTTGAGACCGTCTAACGATGACATTTAAATGCAGTGCCGCGCATCGTTTGGTTCTTCGTGCCGACGATTCTCTTCTTTCTGCTATCCTTTGCTTTTACTCCTGTTTACTCACTCAACTCTATTCTGAAAAACGTAGCAGGGGATGCTTTGAGAAACAAATATTACTGTTCGTAAGCCCCTCGACGAACAATATTAATTTTTCTTCCATTCGTTTTCGTTTAATAACTTAGCTCAGCATAATGACAAAAACAAATGGACAAATTCGAGTATCATTGATCATTAATTACTTCCAACTAAAACACTCTCTATTGTAGTATGAACAGGATTATTCACATTAAGTGTATTTATTAAATATTTTATATTTAAATATAAACATATATAATATAAATATCATATAAATATATAAATACCATATAAATCCATATTACCACTGATATACTGTGTAGTGTAGACAGAATCATTTGAATCAAGTGTATTTATTAAATATTTTATATTTACATATAACCATATATAATATACATATATAGATATATATATTTATATAATATTAATACTAATATCATACGAGGTTATTTACTGTAATGCCTAGCCTTAAATTGGAAGTTTCAACTTTAATCATCTTGTATATCAACAGTAATATAATATTCATTAATTAAATAACATGTCCATAAATATAATAGAGAGCGCTGAAGACAATTCGGTAATTCTCCTGTATTTTCTTCTTGTTTTAGCTGAATTTTGCGAATAACGCCGAAAGCGTAGGCTACAAGTCATTACATCCATTACATCAGAGGCCCCGGAGGACCTGGGCAACGATGGATGCTGCCAGACAGGAATGATAGGTAAACAGGCCAGCTATTAATTAGACCTATCCACTACCCCATGGCTGCTTATGCCATCCTCACTAAGTACTTTACTCAATTATGTTAATAGATTTGAAATCTAATTATTATTAACTGCGAGACTAACTATTGTGAGAATCTAAAAAACTATCATTTAAAGATATGTCGAAATTAATTCAATTATAATTTTCACAGAATGCAAGAGGGTAGCACCGCCGTGGCGCTAGCGATGGTGACTCCTGGCTACGATCAGGACCCTGCAAGTGGGGTTGCCGATTACACAACTCATCAGGATCAGGCACAATTCGAAGCAGACAAGAGGGCAGTGTACAAACATCCCCTCTTCCCGCTGCTAGCGTTACTATTTGAAAGATGCGAACAAGCAACGCAGGGCTCGGACAATTCCACGTCCGAAAGCTTCAACATGGACATAGAGGCCTTCGTCCAACACCAAGAAAGAGACCGAAAGCCATTTTTGATCAATGACCCCGAAATTGACGGTTTGGTGAGCCACCCTCAATGGATCCCTCGATTATTTGAGGCCACCAATCCTGGATACATTTAACATTTAACCCTTAAGTAGGCAAGGGATTACTGATATTTACTGTTCACCGTACAGTAGACTATGGTCTGGTATAAAGAAGCTATTTTTTTATTTATTTTATAAGAATTATCTCTTTCCACCCGGCTATTTCATATTTGAGTTCTATTTGTTTCTCTTTTAGAAATCAATTTGATTAAACTAGAGTTGGTTACAAATCAAAGGCCTTAGCCAGATAAAAGGGATAATTTGACTCAGCGCTAATGATTTTCCATTTTTTTTTTTTTTTTTTTTTTTTTTAAATTTTTTGTACATATGTTTTTGTGAGTCTCAATTGTAGTTTGGGTAATTCTCGAAACGGTTCAATACGCCAAGATAAATATACCAACAGTTAGGCTAATTAACACTAGAACTACCTACAGGTATGCTATACTATTGGTGTCTTTACTGCACTCATATGTTAGAGATAAGCTTTTATCATTAATAATTTAAAAAAATGAGTATACCTACATATTACAAGTCTAAACACACCTACTTAAGGGTTAACATAAATGCAAATTGGAATTTTGAAAATACTTAAATTTGGTCAACATTGAAATCGAGCATTTGTTTCTATTTTTTTCTTTAACTTGCACACCGATTCGTTGTAACTGTTACTCTGTATAAAGTAAACGATTTTCATATATTTGTGTATTTTAGAGCGGTGTAAACAAGAAAAAAAAATATGTAAATTCGGTTCATCTACGTATTCCTGTTTCGCCGATCGAACACTACGGAAACACCCAGAAACAAAGATTCCAATTCGGCGCGAGAAAAACAAAAAAATAATAAACGACGGCTCGAATGCGGTTCAATATGAAAAACGAATCGATCAGTTGTCGACATTGTTTTTTTTTCTGTGCCTTGCCAATCGTAGATGATCAAGGCGATTCAGGTGCTGCGAATTCACCTACTCGAATTGGAAAAGGTTCAGGAGTTGTGCAAGGACTTTTGCAACAGGTACATCACGTGCCTGAAGGGCAAGATGCAGAGCGAAAATCTGCTACGCAGCGATTACAGTCACCATGGGCACGATATGGGTCCATCGAGTGGCAGCAATGGCAGCAGTCCTTTGCAGGTTAGATATAATTTCTTTTACGTTTAAGCCTCCCTGGTCTGCTCTCCCTTACCTACGTAGATATCCTTTTGTTAGTGATGCGCAAGGATCGCGGATACCTCTTAAAGAAAACGCTACATGCTCTCTCTTAACCGCCTTCATTTCAACAGCCAAGCCTTCGGACTTTTTTTAACATTGCCATCTGCGGTGAAACTGTATCACGTTATTAAAGTAATTAGTAGTTTGCTCGTATACTTCATGGAGGATATTTACGTCCGTACATTAAAATGTAGTTCTGGCGACCAATTCGCGAGCACTAACAGCATTCCTTTAATTTACACCTTGTACAGTTAGTAGTTGGTAGAGTAACATTTTAACTACTGCACTTAAGTGTATTACTGCAAATAACAATACTATTCTAAATGTTCACGTTAGAGGACACATTAGATATTCTGCGGACAACTCTGTAAAATATTTTACTGCCTTGTTTAACTTGTAGATACAATTATTTAAAAATGAATCGTGAAATTAATTGATCTAAAATTAATTGATTAATTTAGAGCACAGGAACTTCCTACCATTGATTAATTCTGTAATGTATATAGTTAAGAAGTAATTATGAATTGTTAGTGGTAGAAAGAAATTATTTACAATCATTAAATATCAACTATCATATATCATATATACTCTTATTTGCTATAATGGTTTCCCCTATCTGTTTATTGATTTTTACCATTTTTTTTTTTTTTTTAAATTTTGCTTAAAGCCGTTTTTGGAGAAATGATTATACAAACATTTTAATAAGTAATGACATGAAATAAAGAAACATGAATCATTCACACATTCATTGAGTTATTTATCATATAAAAGTGCAGATAATTGTAAATTAATAAATTTCATATGACAAATTAAATATTTACGCCAGAAACAAAAATGAATTTTTATATAAAACTTGTTAGTAGTTAGGTGCAAGCCATTATAGAAAATGAGGAAACAGATATCGATGGATAATAAGTAATAAATTTTCTCGTATGAGCTCTAATCTAGGAGAAATACTTATAATTAAAAAAAGGAGGAGAGTTAGTATGTAGTATTAAACATAGTAAGTAGAAAAATTAAAAATTTGCAAATAAATTGACATACTAACTGAGATTCGGTGATGGATAAGACATACAAATAGAATTGATCTAACATAATATAAGGTATACTGTGTAATCTATAAATGCTATGATAATATTTTAACGAATGTTCTAGTCAGTCGTGAAATAATGAAACAAAATACCAAAAGCAAAATATAAATGCATCGTTTCATTAAACGTTAAAGTTGTATTAGTGTATCTAGAGCAGGGGCTGGCAAACTCTAGTCCACAAGAAAAATTTCAAAAACCCGATATTACGTCCAAAATTGCAACTTTGAGGTTGCTAAGTATCATTAGTAAGAAAACTATGACAAAATACAGTTATGATCGTACTTCACTTTTCGATAAAAAGCACAATATTCACAAACTCCTCGGTAAAAGTTACAAGGTAGGGTCCCAGCGAAAGCTTTTAACGAGTATGATTGGCGATTTACTCCAGGAATCCGACAAGTACATCCCTTCAAATCTAAGATAGAATCATTTGTATTTTTCATCATATCTTTATAAACTTCTTCTGGATTGACAATGTTTTCTAAATGAAAATGCTTCCAAACATAATCTTATTAGGATTATTTTTTATCATAATATATTTTCAAGTTTCTCGGAAGATACTTTTCCACTCACAGATATCGAATAATATAAAATAATACAGAATAATACATACAGTCTTTCCACGCAAAGCTACAAATTATTACGGTTCAGCTTTCGTAGACAAAGTTTGCCCACCTCTGACCTAGAGTCGTCGCTAGATTCATCGTTCAGGTTCGGATTGGAATGTATAGTTTAATGACCGAGCGATACTTGCGCGTCGCTCGAAATATAATAGAATCCCACCCCTGCTCTCTGACGGCTAGTTGCGACATATATTTCCCAGGTGCTGTCTTCTACAGGCAATGATGTTGAGCCGGGAGCTAACGGATTCCGAGTGAGCAGAGGCGACACCCTGTCGGAGAACGGTGGTGCGAGTCAGGTGGCTGCGCAAGAGGAAACCGGTAACGACAGGCCGCCTTCGGTGCGTTCATCATCCACCGCTCAACGCTCCAACAGATCCTCTAGCCAGGACCATGACGATCCTCTATCACCACCCACGGTACATGGCAGCACGCCTCTTTCACAGATCGGGGTACATCCTTGTGCACCAGTCAACGATATGTATCTTGGTCAAGGTAAGCAGCTCGGGTATCGTCTACTTTGAATATTCATTAATCACTCATTCTCGTTTAAGGTCTACAGTGAGTAAGTAAAAATGATTGCAAACAAGTCTCCCTAGCAGCTTCCTTATTCATTTTTTTTTTTTTTTTTTTTTGTTTTTTCTTCCATTAGCATTTGAACTGTTCATCGACCCTCAGCTGATGCGATGGAATCTAAATGAACCACAGAGTTCTGGAGTGTATCCATTTTAATAGTATACAATTTTGCGTAGTCTGTGTTTAACCTTTGAGTGACACAAGTGGGTGCTCCTCTGATGGCCCACTTCTGAGTTTTGTTTGTGTTTGTACTACCCTAGTAGTGGGAAAATAGTCGTATACTAATTCGTTCTTGTCATTAAAAGAATATTATAGATCATTAATTTAAGTTTAGTTACATTCTTCACTACAACCAGATATTTAAAAGCTTGATATACAATTTGTCTTACAATTAGCATCAGGAACTTCATTAATTTGTGACAACATTAAGTATTATTTTATTTTAATGTAAGATAAATTATTTATCAAGCTTTTGAATATCTGATTGTAGTGAAGAATATAACTAAACCCATCTTAATAATCTATAGTATTTTTAAAATAGTAGTTATTATTCTTCATGATCCACTTAGCGGTTTTTGTAGCCTTCCGTTTTTATATCTCTCATTTATAACCCAAAGAAACAGTGCGGATCTTATAATATAATATCTTATAAAGTAAGCATACTATTCGAGTAAGTAATCCACAGATCATTTGAAGCAGTATATTTGATTAAAGTAATTGATATTCTATAATGTAATCGCTAACACTCACATTATGAATAATATTTCATCGTACCAGTTGATGGTTCAGTACAGAAGTAGTGACAATTTCAAACCAATTAGTAAACTGTGACGATCACTTGATACTGAAAGTATTCTTACAAGTAATACAGTAGATAACTGTATCGAGGAAAAAGAATTAGATGATTTAAACGTAGTCGTTACCCACTTCCATTTGTAGATGATATGGACTATGTGAATATTGGCGACAGAATATATTTAGAAGAAGCTGGCTATTGGGGCCTTCTTGCATTACAAGAGCGCGAGAATGAATACGTCGATGTCGGGGATGCTAACGACGAAAAGTATTTTGGTTAGCAAACGTTGCTCATTGTTTAAATTGTTGATAACTATCTTTAAAAATCCGAGTAAAGATTTTACAATATAATAATGAATGCATAAAAATGCATTATTCATCACATTTCTTCCGAAGACTATATCTCATGTGATGTGTTTAGATATCACTGTGGCAGGCTCTCCCTCCCCTGCACCCAGTGAAGATGAAGACGAGGGGTGTGGCACTGGCACTGCTACTTCAAATCATAGTAGTAACCATGGAGGTAGTCATAGTAGCATTAAGAAGGGAAGGCAGAAGCGGGGCGTCTTACCTAAGCAAGCTACGAGCATTATGAGAACTTGGCTCTTTGAACATTTAGTTGTAAGTATAATACTTATTAATCTTGCACCCAGATAAAAAGTGTAACATGATTACTCCAGTGGAGTTTGGCTAGTCTTAAACGCAACTTATACAAATTCTATTGGCGTCAGTTTTCTTACATTTAAATACATTTCTTTTTCAAATGATCCCACTAGTACTGTCTAATACAAAAGGTTAATAAAACAGGGAAATAAGAAGAGAGTGTTTAACGTTTTACAGCATCCATATCCTACGGAGGATGAGAAGCGTCAGATCGCGAGTCAAACAAACTTAACGTTGCTGCAAGTCAATAATTGGTTCATCAATGCTCGTCGACGAATCCTTCAGCCGATGCTCGACGGCGCCGGGGCTGACCCGGTGCAACGCGCCGGTAAACGTCATAAAGTGTCGAAGCACGTCGTCCAACCTCAGCACGTGCAACAGCAACAAGCTGGCGGCTGGCAATCCGAAGATTCCGGGAGCGATTCAGGCTCCAGCGACGGTGAGGGGGGTGCCGATAGATCGAAAGATGGTAACGATAGCGACGAAGATGATCTTCACTGACCTCTGTCGATCACCGAAACGTCAACCTCTTTACGGTACCTTCAAATCCAGTTGCTCATTACAGTATTAAGGTATTCGAGAATAGATTTCGCTTTAACTGTCAAATACATAATTATTCTCGCGAAAATCAAAGGTATATCGGCTGAGGTTATCACGCTCTCTTATCGGATTCGACATGTTTCATCTCTTTTTACCATCGATGGAGCCACCTTTACAGATTTATAACAGTCATCAATTGTTAACTCGCTGATCACGATCCAAAAATGTTCAAATTGAGCAAACACTGAGAAAGTTTGATTTGAATTCGTATTTGAATTGTTTCCTATTATTCGTGACAGTAAGTTACTTGGATCTCTCCCCGAACGAAAAGTTCTTCCGAAATTGTTATGTTTTGTTTTTTTTTGTTTTTTTTTTTGTTTTTTTTTTTAGATCGTTGCTTTATAAGCTGTAGTTCGATTAATTTGCATAATTCTCTATTTCTTAAAGTTGCCTTTTTTTTTCATTTTCGTTTAAAAATTACATAGATCAAGATCACAAACGAGGTTGCTACAATCGTAGCATGAAATACTTCTAAAGATCTCGTGTTCTAATAGGTAATAGATCATCATTTATGTCTTTCAAACCATTGAATATTGCTAATCTTCGGCTGATAATACGGTGATTCCCTTAGTTGACAGTGTAGAAAGAAAAATCGAAATATACACGGGATCTTTGTGTAAAAAAATATTTGCGTATAACGTGTACATTTTTCCTACAATGTAACTGATAAAATCAATCATCTATTATATTCGTTTAATGGTGCAGCTAACGAGTCATAGCTAAGAGACTAAAACAAGTCAGCATTGGTATATTTTTATATCAAACTTCATTTCTGACGAAGTCAGAATTTTTTACAGCATTTAATAACTACGATTGCGTAAAAAAAAGAAATCAAAAAGAGAAAAGAAACAGAGTACATGATGATCTGACATCTAAATTTCTTATGTGCAATTCAAACATCTAGTTTCGCCGGCGAGCCATTCTTACTTTAAACACTTTTTAAATGTATACTACTAGTACGAAACGTTTACTCTGTGAATTCCGGACGCTAAAGATTGAAGTAAATAGGCGGAATTTTTGGAGCTTAAAAATTCGTTGTATTAAAACGGAATGGAAGATCAATTTCTTATTTCGATACACTTCACGTAACCCGCAATTCCTGAATAGTTCTAACCAGGAATAGATATTTCTGTAAGAATTCCTAGTATATTTCTATAGCGCTATTGAAATCGTCCAAATGAGACTATGTATAGTATAGGAATCTTATAACGACACGATTGAACGATCGTTCTCAACCCTTCCTAATTAAAATAAGCTACGACGATTATTGTCATATACTTAAATATGTCATAGACGAGATGTAACGATCGGTCAATACAACACAGAGAAAAAAAAGAATCTGGCATATTGTCGATAAAGGATTAAGATAAATTTACTGACGATTGCTCTCGCAGGATTTTTTTATGATCTCTCTCGAACTCGTGCAAACGGATGATCGGTCAGTAGATAATAGCAAATCTCGATCCTGTTTCCTTCGTGCCATTAAAGAGCGTGGTAACTTCCGCGTTTAGTCTTTGTTCAGCTCTGCAGTGTCGTGAAATAGCGAAGTGCTATCCCTCCAAGATAATAATAATAACATTAATGATATTAATATTAATAATAATACTATTACAAATAATAACAACAACAGCAACAACAACAACAACAATGATAATATAATACTACTTTAAATATATGATGATTATATTTTTAAACTCTAAGTGTCGTCTTTAAACGCGTGTACCGCAGTTTGAGTTGTGGTACTGCTGTACATACAATACACCGAACTGTTGTTAGAATTAAAGGAAGAAAATATTAGTGATTATCTGAAGAAAAAGATATTAACGATACGAAACCTTCCTTGTAACTGAAAACGTAACCGAGAGCAAAGAGTTAAAGAGAGAGAAAAAGAAACGTCTTAAGGCTCGACGACAAGCACATGCCATCTTAGGATTATAAGTGTTCATACATTTGCTGTCTGCATATGATGGTGTTGCGTTTTACTGAAAGTTAGCCATCAGATCGCGAGTGCTGAATACTTAGCGACGTGTATACTTTTTAACGATAATAAATACCTTAACCCTTTGCGGTCCAAATTCGCTGATCTCGGTACATTTTTGTCGAGCCTCGCTCGACACTCGACCGCAGAGGATTAAAAGAGCGTACAGATTGTCCCGAAACTTCGATCCGATATCGACATCGTTTCAAATTAGATAACATGTGTAATATGTTCTTCTTGTTGTTATACTCGTCTTCGATCGCCTTTCAGCTATTTCCAAGCGTTCCGTCCATCGCACTGTAACGCATAAAATGTTGAAGCTATCCTAAAATCTTTGACTGCCTTGGAAATGCGATTCTAAAGGGATAAACGTTTGCCGAAGTCGATTATCGAAACTTCGAAATCTAATAGCCTTACAGAGGTCGATTCATTCCTACACCATCACGTCTCCTATTTTAACACTTTATCTACTAGGAGCCTAGTCACAGGTTTTTTAATTTCAATATTTACCTACTAAATTGAAGAAATAAATAAGGCATTTAATATACCTTATGACAATATGCACGAGTCAATGTCAACCTACACTAATATATTTTAATGTAGAATGTTCCCTTGTAAAGTCCAGACTTTCTCCAAATAAACCAGTAGATAAAGTGTTAACAGAGTTAATAACCTTTCAAAATTTATCGAATTTCCAATGCTTTATTCTTCCACAAAGAGAGTACGAATAGAACTGAAAATTCATCGTATATCCCTGGCCACGAGCGTTATAGTATAACAATTAAAATCAAAACACATGTAGCAAGTAAAACAAAATCACTTGACCATTCGAAACCGCGAAGGAAGTATGCCTGCCATATCATCTACCTTCATTGCTCTGTTTTTCACTCAGGTAGTCGAGATAGCACTTTGTAAAAGTTTCTTTGACTCTTTGCAGCGCAAAAATTTTAGCTTTTAAACTTTTCAATGCGAAAAAGAGGTTAAGCAAATATATGTTTGAAAGTAGTTATTTGTATTCTCAAGTACAAAAGACAAACATAGTAGCTTGAAATACATTTCTGAAGGGTTTACATTTTTTGTTTTAAAATGTTCTCTTCCAAGGTGGTTGTAAATGCATGAGGTAAATTGTTGAAGTAAGTGGTCACTGGTGCTAACCACTGCCTCCGAATAAATACTATAATTATTAGACGAATACCTAAGCTAGCCACGGCGGCTGCAAGACGTTAAATGGCCAATTAAGTTTGACTTTTGAGTGTTTAATGATAGAAAGCATAAAAATTCGTAAAGCTTTGCGTTGGAAAACACGATTCGCAAAAAATGTTTGTTTGCGGCGAGTTTCACAGAATTCCTTAAGCACAATGGTGTCAGTGATTCATAGTATACAATACTCACTCGATTTCTCTGTACATATATTCCACGCAATTACATAGAAACTAACCAGGGATGGGCAAAATATATTTTAAAAAGTATTGGAATAACGTATATTTTAATAATTTGTATCCTGTTTGTGGTAAAGTGCTTGAACGTATTCAGAAAATTGTGTCGGTTTCATTGTCGAATACAGAATACATAAGTATTTTGACAATATTTCATATTCAATGCCTGAGTAGATGCAGAAACTTGATTAAGTCTTATAAATATTTAAATGTGTATTCTAGCTGTGCATACATATACAGAGTGCCCCAAAAATGTTGGAGTTCCTTGAAAGGCGTGGTTCAGGTGGTGATTTGAAACAATTTTTTCCTTAAAGAAACTGTTGTTTCAAATCACACACGCGCGCGCGCGCACGTACACACACACACACCAAAGGAGCTCCAACATTTTTGGGACACCCTGTGTTATCTACATGATGTTTGCTCTTTAGATTTTCTGTAAATAAATCACTTTATACCAATATTCATTTTTTATAAATTTACAAATTGAATTATTTATTAAAATTGAATTCATAAAAGCCCATATGAATTCACATGTTCATTTCTTTATTAAAATATTCATAAATATTTATATAAATTAAAAATGTATTAAATAATTTATGAATGAATAAATAAATAATAAAGCTTGTAAATTTGTAATACATTTCCAAATGATTCATGTATTTATAAATTTACAAATTATTTTAAGTAAATCAATTTATAAGTTTCTTAAAAATTGCCAACATTTATTTCAAACTTATTTGTTTGTAAATAATTTGAAGAACAGACATCACACCGATACTATATACCTTCAACCTGGCACAGTGGTGTACTTTCTATTCATCAGTGAAACCGAATATAAATATTTCAATTACAAATCATTCAAATGTGCCCATCTTTGATTTTAACTCATTGAATACGTCAGACAGCTCGACGCTTAACAAGATTTCATCAACTGACAAGACTTAATTCCATTGATATACAACGATAGGAGACAAAGAAGCACGTCGCTAATAAAGCATCTGAAACTTGCACCGCCGATCCTCAGTTCGCCCAGAAGAAACACGTCTCATACAAAAGAGGGGTTGAAATCGTCGATTAGATCGGTAATCACTTTACTGGTATCCTACATACTTCCGGTATCAATGTACATAGCCAACTGGCACAGAGTGCTTCCATTAGTAGCTCCACGGGCTCATTTTTCCGAACATCCGAGGCAATACCGATTTCGAAATCAGTTGCTGGTCTTTAAAGAAGCCCCTAGATCAGGCATGTCAAACCAATTTTTATCCAAGCGCCAATTTACTTCTCCATCATGTGTACAATTGTTTTAACACAAGCTAACATATGTCGAATTGATAAGAAAACAAGACGTCTCACCCTTGGAGTAAATGCCATGTAAACATTACATGCTTAATTGAAAAGTATCAATCACCTTGTTCAAACTCATTTCTCTATTGGTAGGAGACTAAATGTTGAATCCTGTTTATGTATGTTTACATTGGATCAAAAGGTCTCATAGATAAATACATGAAGACTAATGATGGAACCTAATATTTTCAAAACAAGAAAAGTACCTTAATCTTTTTCAAGTGTTTTGTTCTTCGTCGCTAAAAAAGTTGTTCATTGAAGAATTTACAATGGATTCCGGTTACTTGAGCCATCGATAAATTGGACAAACCGTTTATTTAGGAAACTGTTAAAGAACTCTTAAAGAATAAAACTGAATTAGGAAAATAGACAGAATTATCTAAATTTATGTAGGACATCATGTTGTTTAATCGAGATAAAGGACATTCAGCCTTACACAACCTTGAGGAGTTGGAAATAAATTGGAATCTGAATTTGAAATAATTTCTTATAAGACCTTAGTTCAAAATCAATTACGAAGTAATTTAATAAGAATTAAGCTCTAGCTAAGTTTAATCTAAATTCTCCACACGTAAGAGACTATTTCCAACTTACTTGTTTAACCCATTTGCATCACATGGAGAAATGGAGAATTCGTTCTTATCACCAATATTTTATTTGAATTCAATTTCCAATTAACTTGCGCGCATATATGCGCTAGTGATGCAAATGGGTTAAGACAGCATCTGTTATAAGAGTCTCACTGAAGAGGCGAAATGCAATCGTTTACATACAACGTAATATACACGGGATTTCTTAAAAGTCCAGTAAAATTTGTCTAGGTCCGATATGTCTCATTAACGGGAATCTATTATACTTTCAAACATCATAGATAATATGGAACTGAAAAAAATGAAAGATGTGTAAACGTCAGTGGACTCGCATATTTGGCATGCCTGCCCTAGACTAAAGAAACGAATCGATCGAGAGGCTTAGTAAAACAATATTATCAGTTGAAGACAGCTTTTACAGTATAGCTCCATATACGGTGTAGTAAGAAGGAGGAAGTCGAACGATAACGGACAAAAGTGTGAATTAATTAACACAAAATAAAGGAGGCACTGACATTGTTTAAATGTGTAAAACGAGAGAAGAGATTCGCTTGTCGTCCGGGGGGCGTATCAGCGTGACACAGGTCCTCGATCAGTCGCGCTGATTAGGTCGCTGTTTACAAGTACCAGCAATAATGCGCACTTTCCATAAATGATAGAAGTTAAGTATCGTATCGCGAAAGAATCACCTGGTACGGGACTATACTGTACTTTGACTAAGTATAATTATAAAGTAACGTTAGATTAAGAGGTAGGTTTTAAGGCTGAACCACGTATACGTATGTGCTGCGGCACCAGACGACTGTGATAACTCGGTGGGCGGTGCCCAGCCTCCTACTTCATACTTGTATACTGAAAACTATGAGAATACTTAAAGACACAACACACACAAACACGGACACACGCAAGTAGCAAACTGGAGAAGTTTTGAACTTGGATGTTTGGAGCTTGCATTGTGAGATACTCGACTACTGGATCCGTTAAGCTTCTTACGTGATAACACACTCGTTGCGCACTCTACTTTTACGCTATCAGTGATATTTGAATATGATCACTCTAAAAGTAGTTTGTCTTATTTGAGAAAGAGAAAGAAAACAAATGAAACTGATATTATAAAGTTAATGTGGAATTTGTTCGTTCTAGTGGAAGACCTAAAAACAGAGATGGGCAAAATTTGATTTGAATAGAAAATTAAGAATAAAACTAAAGGTATACTCATATATGGACAACGTTTATTCAATTAAACAGATACATTTTTATCTACTCATTGTGAATTGTTTTATTATATATTTTAAATTCTAGATTTTATACAGTGAGTAATACGTTAAATGGTGTTTAATCTTTTATTTGTTATTCGAAATTTGTACCCATATTAGAATTTTGCCTATCTCTGAGTATTAAAGTATTTTGTTACTTTACATATTTGTCGTTAGCGATACTGTTTGGTCGTCTCAGTTTCGTTCTCGTCATTCAAACTAGAAATCGGATATAAACAATAATTCAGTTGCAATGTTAAATAAAGCGAAACTATGCTCACTAAAAATTTTGTAACCATAGTTTTACAGTTGTAAGTGAATATGTTAGATCGGTGTTTCTCAAACTGTGGTCCGCAGACTCCTGAGGATTCACAAGATCTTTGTCGAAAATAAGGAGCATATTATATACAATTTGCAAAAGCCCTATTACTGTTTCAATCTCTGTTATATAGTATTAAGTAAATCCCAAGAATTATACACTAAGTGTATGTACATTTAGTTTTGTCATTGCTTTTCATCATAATTAAATCATGTGAAATCATTAACGTAAAATAACAATTCTGTACATGTTAACACATTTAAAAAAAAGACATTTTAAAAATATATTAACGAGATGATAATTTCATTCTACTGCTGTGACGTTTGAGAAACACTGAATTAGGTGATCGACGTAACGGCGAATGTGTTGAAACGAATATCGTATGCGCCAACAAAGTATTATGATGTAGAAGCAAATTATTTTGTTCGCGATAGCTGAAGATACAAATTGAAGGGTGTCGTGTTAATTTGCTTTTAAGTGTAATAATGTCTAAACAAAAAAAAAGAAGAGAAAAGAAAGGTCTGAAGCATGAACATTTTCGTCCTTACAGGTGCATTCGAGTACATGTACGAGGACGGATCTTCAGATAAAATCACTAATGTCGTCACACATTAGTGATTGATGTGCAAGCTCTATCTAAAGTATTTAAGGAGATAGGAATGGACCAAAAAAAAAAAAAAATAAGACAGTAACGAGGATTAATTTTGGTACAAGATCGAGTCCCACGCTGTTCTGTTCAATCTTCCATATACTTTTATGGGTAGCGGTACTAAAAAATAATGGTAATATTATGTTTGATTGTTCACCGTGTTGTACAGTTGACTCTTTCTAATGCAACAATGTAATTCGAGAAAGTATTCTGTGACAAACTTTTGTAACAATTCACGTTACGTTCGTATAAACTTCCCATACCTATTGTGTTCTTGAGAAACAATTTATGAGAAGTCAAAGAATTGCTTGTTTCTCTTGTTCATATATATTTACTCCAGTTTTAAGTTCAACTTTTCTTCAAATTTATATATAAATAATTCCGTGTTACTTTTATGTTCTATTTGCTTCCATGCTTTTTATATTTCTAATGTTCGTGAATTATACAGAAGTTTACAAGCAGCACAATTTGTTTCATGTGTCGTAACGAGTATTCCATCTTGCCAAGAGTTCATTCTATAGTTTACGAAAGTGTCCACACATATACTGACAGATATTTGTACAATTTGATATTCCAAAACACGGATGTGTGTATGTATATGCGCTAATATAAAACTAAAGGACTTTCAGAGGTCCATTCCTAACTTAAGTGAAATTTTAAGTCATAAACTAAGCGTATTACATACTTACGTGCATACTAAAAAGGAAGCATAACTAAACAACTTGAATATTCTCTCTCGTGTACATCAAGGTCCTGTTAAATAAGTTGTTTATTGATAATAAATGCCATCACGCTTGCAACATGTGTTTCAGATTTTTATTCTAACTTTAAGGTACATTGCCTCATCCATTTTCTAATTGAAACTTTCTTGTTGTAAGAAATGAATTAATTTTAGTTACTTAGTTAGTTGTAGTAAATTTTAGTTATTTAAATGTATCATATAAAATACTTTATTATCAATAATATGACCACGTAACTCGTATATGTATGTGACAAAAACAGATCGATTGAGTTACTCTCGCATACTTACATGTTTAACAAAAATATGAAATTGCAAGTAATTACAGGTACGTGTTTATGAAATATCCTAGATTTGAATTATGAATCAAAGAATTCAGGAATAGTATCTTTATTGCACATATAAATTTTTTTTAATACATTTGTATAAAGATATCTTCAATTGTTTAGAAAATAACTTTTAGTTTCTGTATTTTCATTTGTAATATTGTTTACATCAACTTTCATGTCTAGTACCTTATAGCTCCTATATAACGACCAAAAGAACAGTTATTAATTTAAAAAATTAGTATTAAAAATGCATGAAAGTAAAAAAACATACTATAAATATACAAACGTGCAAAGTACATTTCAGATAAATTCCTTAATAATGGACTTACTCCTACTCTTTGTTTACAGAATTTTATTATGGTTAAAAATGCGTTTTATGAAATAAATTGGTTAAGTTCTCTTAACGAATGACAAAATTCTTCCTTAAATTATATACATATGTATATTACCTCCTTTACTCAAACATTTCATACAACTCAATTAACTATCTAGTTTTAGGTAGTATAAGCAAGGATCACTTAAACGAATTAAATATCCTGCACTTACATAAATTAATTTACAATACAAAGATGAAATAAATAAAGAAATACAAGACTGATTACTAAACTTATTAGCTATTAGATTTCAATTGATACGTCGGGAACAGTCAATAATGAACTTAAATACAAATCAAATACATTGCATGACATGTACAATAACTAATGTTTATGAAAAAATTAGTGACATGAAATTATAAATAGTCGTTCATAGTGCTTCGTCGATTGTTTGCTCTGTGAACGTTACAATTTTTTTTACGCATAGAAGTAAAATACGTATATTTATCATTACATACAAAATGATTCTAACAACAAAGATGCAACAAATAGTTTTACTGTTAACATACCCTGCTTATTATTGCGGTATATGCACAACTCTGCTTTCTATGGAATTAAAAAGAAATTCCACATTTTATTATCAAATACGAGTATCCAACATTTATAAAAATGTATATACTCGAATATATATATATATATAGAGTCAGAAAAAGGAACGTAAAGATTTTAAGCGAACACGCAACATGTTCTCGACATACTAATAGTAGGTGCAAAAATTTAATTAAATTAGTCATTATAACTTCGCGATAACACTGGAATAAAACGACGGTGGTATCAGAATATATGCTTCAGTATTTAAGTATAAAAATTGTCCGAGGGCGTACCACACATACATTCAAAGGTTAGTTATTGGGATATCTTTATCTTTTTGATGATCCAACCTGGTCATTGATATGTGGTCCGCAGCGTGTCCCTAGCAGTTTGTTCCTCTTCTGTAACAATTATTTTTTTAGAGAAACTGATAGTAAATGTAAAGTAACGTCGGGCAATTTTTCATATTAAAATCGTCTACGTACCTTGAATTAAACAATATCTCGGCTCTGGAATTAATGAACCAAACAAGAAAAAATGCGATACCAGCTACTAAACTACCTAGAATCATACTAAACCGCTCTGTAGCTGCTGATGGCTTCAGGAACATTCTTACGCTTAACGTTTGCCATACAGATTCTGTCCATGTGGAATAAGTTCCTGACTTCATATCATACCCTATTCGAAACGCAAACAAATTATATCTGATTTTGAAACATGATATACAATTGGGATGAGCGTTTTTAGAAATTGTTTGTATTCTTCTTTTAAAAAGCACTCATCCTAGTCGTATATTCTCCTTGTTAGTATGATGTACTGAACAACCATACCATCGATTATAAATGCTGGACTCATAGCTGTGCTATAATTCACAGTGGAATTAATACACAATCCAGTGATATTGGTTTGACCAGTCATCCAAGTAAGATGGTGTTTATAGCACGTGGTTTCGTTCATATACGGCACTTCCTTCCTGGTTAAGAAAGCAAGAAGCAGGCCGGTCAATGTTGTGGCAGTATTAGGTACTCTGTCTACACCAACGTACAGTGGCAAAACTTGATTAGTTAATTTAGTGCCTGGTGACGAAGCAGCACGAAATAATTTGCACTTAGCACTTTCCAGATAACAAATCAACATTTCGAAAACATGGTCCTCAACATCAGCTTGAATGGATTCATCTATGGATGGAGGCTGTTTACCAGTTACGTTTTCATAAAGAACATTAGCAACTTGAATTGCTATATTTGCTAAAGAAGTTGCAAGATCATTTGAATCGTTCCTAAAAAGAACTTGTTTAATGTAAATCTGTATTTTCACAATTTATTTTTTTATGTATACAAAGAAGCAGTAAAACCATACCTGTTAAAATGAAGGCTTTCTGCATCATCTAATATACCATTGTAATATCTATTTTCAAATTGATCGCCGTGATTACTTATAACAACAGCCGTTAAATCTGGATTTTCATTTAAGAAACTTTGTATTGACGTAGGTGGGACACTATTATTCCAAACAGTTGCGTTTAACACTTTCTGCAGTTTATTTAACATTTTATTTCCCTTTACATTATTAGAGTGAAAATATAATTTTCCTTTATTCAACTGACCAAATTCAATAACACATTTAATGTCATCAAACTTTAAGTTTACTCCACCTAATGCATTGAAATTGCCTTCTTTCAAATCATAAACTAATCTACTAGATCCTATGTAGTCAAAAGCTTCACCATTTAATAAAGAGAAAACAACGTTAGTTTCTGGAAAAAAGAGAAAAACATTAGCAATATTTAAAAAATATTTACAAGTGCATATTTTACATTATGTTAAGTATACATACCGTTTGGTATCGTAACATTTTTAAACAGAGTATTTAAATAATAGGCAGTGGCAAGTAGAGTAACTAATCCTGTTACTATATTACCCGCCCCAGGTGATATTCCATCAAACAAAGAAGATGCATCCAATCTAGCTGTTACTAGAGTAATGGAGTTTTTATCTTTATTTAAAGGGGCCAAAGGCCAATGTATATTTCTATCTCCTAGAGGATCGCAAAATTGTATTGGGTTAAAGTTTAATTTAGAATCACTGCGCTTAATGCAAGATTCAGAATTAATTGCAGCAAACATGAATGACTTCATTTCTATGGCACACAGTGATCGCAACTCCTGAGTATCCAAATCATGAGCATTATGTTTCCAGAAGCAAGACTTTATTGCTTCTATCAGTGTTTGGTTCTAAAATTAAAAACAAAGAATTTCAATTTTTTCTAATTTCTGTATAAGCTATTTTTGACATAAAAATTTAATCAATAGAATAATCAAAAATTTAGTTAAGTAATTTAGTATTACCTCTATGTAAAACATTGGAAAGGGCCAATCCTCCATAAGTAAAGAGGATCCATATGGATTCCATGGAGTTCCATCATTGCACCTTTTATATCCTGAATACCTGTTTGGACAAGAATCTTCAGGAGAATAAGAATCTAAACGTGGTTGACTGATATTTTTGGCTAACAAAACTCCGTTTGTATTCTTTGTATTCCGCAATTGGAGTAATGTGTCTCTATTAAACATAGAAAATGGAAGAACTACTGTATAAGGTCCAGCAGTAGCATTATGTTCCAACCATCTAATAGCACTTTCTTCCTCGACTAAATGAATAACACCAACGCTTCCTGACCTACTCGCTGCAAAAAGAAGTTATAATTTGCAAGTATTCATAAAAAAAATATATTATACATTTGATGCAATTGAAATTAAACAATTAATATAAACTATGGAAAAAGAATGATTAATAATTGTAATAAATATGACCTTACAAGAACATCCAAACTGATGTGTTCCATTGTGTCTACGGAAACAAGCAGAAACTCCTTCAAATGACATATAAATCATATCTTTTATTCGCTCTGCAGCCACTGAAAACAGTTTTATTTAACATCTATTAAATTTCATTGCGCTTATCTGATTTCAACATTTGTATAATAAAACAATAAAAGAAATTCAATAGTAAACAAATGTCATTTCCTAGTATTCGTATAATTTTAAATGTATACTGCTAACTTATAAATTATAGGTGGAATTATAAATAGAATAATTCACTTCTGTAATAAAGAACAAAAGATAAATTTCCAAAGTTTGTATTGAAATGTTTGGATCTCCATTTCAATGCAAAATTCTCAAATTTAATATTATCTTACCTAAATTTATAATAACGAGTATTAGAAGATATGCCAAACAGAAACATCTTGTCATCTTTCCCTTGCGGTGATACCTGTTAAAGCTTAAGTTTATTTATCACAACCACCACAGTGGACGGTCTATGAAAGGTTAGACTAATGGTGACTGTGGTGACTGTATATATCTGATGGTGACTGATGGTGACTGATCCTTGATGATGTCGGAAGTAGTTGTCCAGTGAGCAGTCCAGTGAGTGCGCATTTATAAAAAAATCCCCCAGAACCTCTCAAAATTGTGCAACTTTTGTCTCTGCTAAATGTCCCTACTCTTGTCATCGATGCAAAAATGGAGACCGATATTAAATAATGTATTCGGTAGAAAATCCGCAATGATCAGTGATCAATGATTTACTTTACAATTTTTAAGATTAGGTTCAGCCAGGATCATGAAGACTGTATAAGGAGTCCTAACTGTATAGTGTAGAAGTGTTTTCAAAATCCCAAGCTTGAAGTTATGAATATTTCTACCACTTGCGGCGCAAGTGAACACAGCTACGATATATATATATCGTAATATATGATAATATATAATCATATAATAATATCATACACATATGACCATGAAGACTGTATAAGGCATTGAGCTCTATCCTAAGGAATATATATATATTACCTCCCCGTAAGGCAATAACAGCAAATAAAATTAAAAATTTTAATGTAACATGTTAAATTTTATTAAATGCAATATATTAAATATTATTGACCTCATTAAATGACTTGCCCGTATATACAATAATGTATTTGCCAAGGTATTTGTATGAATAAATAATCTATAATCTAAATAAAAACAAATTTTTATTCATATTCAATGACGACAAAATAAAAGAAATATAAAATATAGGTATACGGTAAAATAATATAATAAAAACATAAAACAGTTCAGTATATTTGGCATTACCGGTATAATTGGCAATACCGACCAAGAGTAACAAGTAGTATCTTATACTTTGAGTAATATAAGGAAAATATTCAAAAAATCTCGGTCATCATGCATTCCCCTTATCCCTACCTTCGGCGCGTAGTCAACGAACCGCTCGCTGCTCAGGAGCGTATTACTCGTAAACGTATTAATAATATGTACGTCTTTGTTTCTGCTTGACCAGAAGACGAAAAACGGGCAGTGGTAGTCGTGCTGATTCATGTAGAGTAGAATGGTCAAGTAACATAAGAGCCACGTACAATACTCAACCGAGTCGCTATCCTTTGTTTTGAGTCCCAAATCCAGTTGCGCCCGTGGCAGGCGCCTTCTTTGTCACACCCTTGTTACGGCACTGCATGTACGTTTTTGACAGTGATTCCAGGGGCGACTTTTGAATGGAAAGTCCATCGAGTTTTCAGATCTATAATCAGCGCCTTCCTCACCGAAATGTTCAAATTTGTCAAGTTTGTTGTGTGTTGTTTGTATGTACCGCTACATAACGCCACAGGATGATTTTACCGCTGAGAATACTGATGATCGACTAAAAAATTAGTTTGATCTTTTTAACGTTAGATGGTGTTTGTTTGTTTTTT
Organism: Hylaeus anthracinus; assembly: GCF_026225885.1. Classification (NCBI taxonomy): domain Eukaryota; kingdom Metazoa; phylum Arthropoda; class Insecta; order Hymenoptera; family Colletidae; genus Hylaeus; species Hylaeus anthracinus. The sequence continues at coordinate 15,360,366 of NW_026534341.1, read as the reverse complement.
CATTTAAAGTGCATGGGGGATTTTTCGAATGTATTGTGACGCGTTTAGGTAGATCGTGTGAGCACACCTCGGTAAATTACTTTCAAAATCAGCTAGCTCGGTCAGTTTTTAAATGATCAATACTTAGAGAACACTTTAAAAAGCGTGGATTGGACAAATTGCTCCGAGGAAGACGCCGTATTGACGGAGGGAATATCTCCGCCCAACACTAATAATAAAATGAACAATTCTAATATCTCACGCAAAGTTATTAAACAAAAGGATTCCCCTGCAGTGAAAAGAAAAGGATCTCAAGAACTATTGGAAATCGCTAAAAGAGAAAAAGTAGTCACCTCAGATACAGACAAGAACCGTGAGAACAGGATAAACGTATACCCAAATAATCATGTCGGTCCTGGCCACGTGGAAGTTAAACTAAAGAGTGAGTATATTAAAAATTCTTGTACCCAAAACTTAATTCATATTGCCAGAGCAGTGAATGCCATGAATGCAGAAGTAGTAGATATGAAAGCCAGAGGAAATGGTGCGGCAGAATTGAAATTCTTAAATAAAGACCAAGCTAATTCATTCATCCAAAAGATGAACCATGAAAAAGGATACCTCAGTGCATTCATTCCATCCTATGGAACTAAAAAAAAAGGTCTCATAAGGGACATCCCTCTCGATGTAACGATGGATGAAATTATCCACAATTCTGATTCTGCAGCTAAAATCATTAACACAGTAAGGCTTAACAAGAAATCTTTCGATCAAACCACTAGAACTGTCAGCTGGTCTCCCAATGAAACTTTACTTGTAACGTTTGAAGGTGGCACTCTACCAAATCATATCAAATTATTTGGCATTCTCAACATATGAATGCTCATATACATAGAAGGTGTCAAGACATGCCACAACTGCTGAAGATATGGACACACGGCTAGCCATTGCAGAAGCATCAGCACATGCCACGTGTGTGGAGAAAAGTATCCAGAAAAATCCCATAAATGCACTCATGGTCAAAAGCTCCACTGGCTTCACTGCAAAGAAGAGGACAGAACTTTTTCTCAGGAATGCAGTGTATATCAAATTAACGAACTTCTTCAAGAAACGATGGCATATCAAAGCATTGGATACTGGGAAGCCAAAGAATTAATAGCCAACAGGAATGCTGATCGAACACTCTCAAATCAATCCAACTTCTCCCAATAAATCAGACTGAACAAACCTAATTTTCCAGCTTTAGATCCAATATCCAATGAAGCAGAGTACAAATTAAAATAAATAGGCGGACACGCTCGTCAATCTGTAAACACAGACTACTGATCAAAAAGATTGAACTCAGTCGCACAAATTTTAATCGCTCCCAAAGCTAAAAGCACAGAAACCACTCAGATTGACATCATCAAGCCCTCAACTTCAAATAATATGACAAACAACACACCACAAAAAACACAAGTTTACCCACGAAATGTACCAAGCTACTCCAAAAGTATCAAACTAGTAAACTCTCCAGGAGGAAGAAGTGACATCAATCAAAAACAAATATATTTATCAACAGATTCAATTTCAAAAGATTCTAAAACTCTAATTGTCAAGCAATATAAAGGATCATTAAATAGAAAAAACAACATTAAACATGAGTCCAACTAATATTTTACTGTGGAACTGCCGTAGCATCCACGATAAGAAAAAAGAATTCACCAAAATTTGCAACAGCTATGACATCATAATACTAACCGAAACCTGGCTTAAGGGTGCGCAGGACCCAAAGCCAAACTCCGAGTTGACTTCAGCGACAGTTGCGGAAAAAGTAGGAAACTCCGGGATAAGGACGGAGAGGGCGATTCAAAAATTGCAGGAGAGACGAGGACAGGACGATTAGGCTAGCATGATTTTTTTCCAGGATATTGAAGCAAAGAAGCAATATTTTCTAATAATTCTGGTTTTAATATATTCGTTACACTTTGGCGGATGCGACTCCAAGGCCAAAATTGCAAAGTCAGTTTTGCAAAAGTCAATTGCAAAGTTTAACTTTTATAAAATACAACAAAAAGTGAACATATCATGACAAACATTTTACACTTTAATGCTCGGACCCTTTGAGGTCTATCGTGGGTTAAAGTCGGCACACGTGCGCTTTGGATGGTTCAACTGTTGGTTTATGGCTTTCAGTAATCACCCGATTTCACTTCATATGCATCGTATTATTACGGGAGTAACGCCGATGGATTCCTTACGTTTTCCTGATGAAAACGCTACTAAACACTATGTAAATCGGACTATTTTTAACGAAGATAGACAAAAAGCGTGCAAATCATTGTTTCTGTATAATTTCCTTCTAAATAATCCGAACTGTATCGTGTCTGGTACCATTTTCATCGGGATAACATAAGGAATCGATTGGTAGTACGGAAAATGATGGTCGACCTTCTTTGGGTCTAGTTTGCTACGTCCTGTTTATGATACCATTATTGCCCGGCGGCTGACTAACATGTTTACTCGGAAAAGCTTGAAACCATTTGAGTTGCCCGGTTCTTTCGGGCCGCTTGGTTTTTTCGGACCGCTCGGTTCTATTCGGGTAGCTTGAAAAATTCAAGTTACTTGGTTTCTTTCGGGTAGCTTGAATCTTTCAAGCTACTCGGTTTTTTCAAGTACTCGACTCGGCTCGTGACTTCGAGCCGAGTCTAACTCGGCTTGATTTTTTCGGATATTTGAACAGCCCTAGTGGGATTACAGGACAGCGTGGGAGTGCAAGACAACATGGGACTTGAGGACAGCGTGGGACTAAGGTCAACATTAAACCTGAAACAAGTAAAGACTGCGGCGCACTTGCCTATAATGTGCTTCTAGGTTCATCCAGAGGTTAGTGTATTACCTTACAATAATATTATCTTTTATTGTATTCCTTTTTTTAGTTATGATAGGTATTCAGTATTAGAAACATTTTTAATGTTTAATTTTTAAACAGTTTTAATGTTTCTTTACATTACACAGTTTTCATATTTGCCTTGTAATTGCATTACTTACATATATTTTTTTCTTTCCATAGAAAACATTGGGAGAATAAATAAGAATTCCAAAATGGAGGAACCCTGAAAAAAACGCTGCTCAAAGCTGTGGCAAAAGTTTTGAAAACAGCCAGGCAGTTCAGGCGCCGGAGGTCAACGGTGAGAAAACGCATCGAGAAGATTGAGCATCTCGTGCAGACCGGTGTGTGTCAGGTTTTAGAAAGCCTGCCAACACCCCTGCACGCGATGCTCTCTGCTCAGATGCGCAACGCGGGAAAGGCGAAATCGGCGCGACGCTTCTCCGAAGAGGAGAAGCTATTACCTGTAAGCATTTTAAAACAGAATTCCAAAACTTATCGATATTTGGCAAAGTTATTTCTTTTCTCAAGCATCGAAACTTTTAGGAAACTAATATCCCAAATTCCACTAAAAGCTGGAATTTGCGATAATGTTTTTGAAGAACTCGAAAAGCGGACCGTTATTCCGACAAGTTAATCGTCGATAAAAAAAAGCAGATACGCGTGTTTGGTTTTTGATGAAATTAGTTTATCGCCTCAATTACAGTACAATCCCTCAATGAATGTAATTGAGGGATTTGTAGATACTGGTTTTTCGCGTAATTTAGATATCATGCTTAGAGATCATGCTACAGTGTAGATGCTGAAAGGAATTCATGGTGTGCGACCGTGGAAACAACCTGTTGCGTATTCATTTTGTAAATATTCCAGTTCAGCTGAGAACCTTGATCGTATGTTTAAAGAAATAGTTCGCTGTGCATGTCAGGCCGGTATAGTAATAGTAGCAACAGTTTCTGATCAAGAAAGCACAAATTGCAAAGTTATTCAAAGCTTACTAGATTCCTCAAAGAGAAATTGTTAAAACTGGTTTATTTATTTAACATGTATACAAAAAAGGATTTATGACATTTCGTCTTTGTTCTTAACTGTAACTGAAACTTTTGTTAAAATATAAAATTACAAAATAAAATAATATCACACGCGACCATATTACGTTCTTACAACTGTACCGATGCCTACGTTTTTGCGCACAGCGCTCCACACGTTAGTCTGCCGCGCAATTCGAATCATAACAATAATGCATGCAAATAAAATAATTATCTTCAACATAAATGCCTTTCAGGAATCGAATGCACTGCGGCATGATGTTACTGTAGTCGACAATAACATGATTGTACCGCTGTTTCATCCCCTCCCCCCCCCAATTTGTTAAAATGTGTCCGGAACAACTTGCTGACAAAGGACTTGAGTTTTAAATTTCAAGACAATATTTCACGGGTGGCTAAATGGTCACACGTGGAAGATATATATTTTATTGATAGCAGTAATGTTTATGAAGACCGACTGATAAACTTACTGCTAAACATGTTATTCCAAATAAAATACCTAAAATAAAAGTAAAATATTACGCTCAAGTTTTTAGTCGAACAGTTGGAGCCCTCATGACACTAATGAGCCGTAGCAAAGGTAAGAGTGTGTGCGGTACGCGTGAAATGTCGGGTGATGGAATTGACACTGCTCGATTTATTCATTTTATGAATAATACTTTCGACAGTGTCAATAGTAGAGTTGCGCAGTCCACAAGTAAAACGGATATGATCTTAATAAATGTTTGGAATTTAGCTATTTCGGGTTTTCGTAGCATGAGTTTTTTGAAAAGAAAGCCTGCGGATAAGGAGCATCCTAAGGTACTGAACAGTTGGATTAGGACTCTTCAAAATTAAAAATTGTTTAAATCTCATCTGCGTGATCTTGGTTTTATTGAATTTATTACGCGTAACTTTAACCAAGACGCGCTTGAAAATGTTTTCGGACAAATAAGGCAACACGGTGTCCGTAATATTAATCCAACTTGCAGAGCCTTTCAATCATACTATTGAACACTGCTTATCAATAAAAAAATTTATATCGGTTGCTCTACGTGCATCGACGGATGAAATTTATTTAACTTCTCTAACTTTTAATGTTCCAAGTGCACCTGAATTAGCTATTCAGGTTGCCATTCGATACGTTACGCGAATTATTCGAAAAAAATATGTTTGCAAAAGTTGTTTAGACTTATTTTTCAAAACCGATAATTTCGGGGAACTTTCGTCGATGCATAATGGATCCACATTTTTAATTTCTAAGGTCGTATCTGTTTGCTATGCTAATGTTTCAAACATAGTACACATTTCCGGTCTTGTTACGACTATGAAGTTACAAATTTCTGAGCATATAAAATTTGATTTCATATGCTCCGAACATGGAAATGATTTGAGACCATATATGATACATAATTGTATCATATATGTTGTCGAAACGTATGTAAGCAGAGTTAATCGCATTATAAGTTATAATAGATTCGAACAGAGAATGGACTTGGATCTACATCTAACGCGTCCTATCGAGGTGCGTACATCTAATGTAAGCAAGACTAGATTTTTGTTTTAATAGGTTGTACTTAATTTAAAATTTCCCTTTTAAATTAAGTAGTCTTCTTTGTCAATATCTTTAATACTTCATTTTTTACATTTGAAATCTTTTTATTGTACTTCATTTTCCAAATAATAAATTCGGTCTTGTATGAAAGTTAATTATGTGTACTACACCTTTTTTGTATATTTTATTGTATTTTTTTTATTATATACTTTTTGTATCCTATATTTTATTGTATATTTTTATTATATGTATGTATAATAAGTTTAATTTCATACAGTAGAGCCTTTTTTTTCCTTCCTTTACTTTTTATTCAGTTTCATTTTAAAGCAGGTACAAATACACATGTATAGGATCATGTTGTTGTGTGTGTGACTCACTGATTATGTTGTATGTGGTAGTAACGACACTGGCGCCGCGGGTAGTCCCGGGCGCGAATTAAAATCGGGCTTCAACGCAAAATACTGTAGCTCGGTGGCCCTGGGGAAAACCTAGAAGAAATCCTGGCAGATCGTAACCTGATAGTCCACAACTTAGACTCCCACTCAAGGATAGACAATAGATATAACATCAAGACCAACATTGACCTTTTTATCACAAGTTCAGACATTGTTTACCTGATTGCTACTAGACAACTAGATGATACCTTTGGGTCTGATCACTCCCCTATAGAAATTAAAAAACAGATATATTCCAGAATCGCCAATAGACTATCCACAATTAGAACAGACTGACAACTCTACCAAACTGAGATGAATAACTCCTATAATGAATACCTCAACATGGATCATGTAGCCCTTCCAGAAACTCACAGATACGAATTATTCAGCGAATCTATGAGAAAAGCAGTTATCAAGCACACTCCAAAGAAAAAGGCTAACTCGAAAGTAGGGGTTACCCGAAAAAGCAACCCGGCCCCCTGGCGGAATGAGGAGTGTGACCGTGAAATAAGAAAAAGAAAAGCCTCGCTTAAAAAATGGCTGCACACCTTAAAAGCAGAGGATTGGAATGTATATAATAAAAATTATTTCAAAGGATATAACTGTTTCATACGAAAGTTGGGGGAAGTGTCGTGTGGTTCAACACGGTCCTCTTTCCAGAAGGCCATGCCTTCCCCACTCTGTAGCCAGATCTTTCTAGAACTATATATCATTTGTTTAATTCAATATGGCTAATTATTAATTATGGCAATGCAACGTCGGGTTGCTTGGCCAGTTTACGCGTTACCGATGGTAACTCATCGGTCATGCGACATTCCTTTTGGAGCCGCCTTCGGATCATCGCAAGCTCGCGCTCTGACACAAGCTGACGTCTTGGCCCCTCGCGAACCCATCGCTTGCAAACAGCGGCAGATTAGCTGTTCCGAAAATCAATATATTGATCGAACGCTAACATATACATATACGTTTACAAAGTACACGCGGTGTAATTTCTTTCCACCCTAATCCTAAAACATCAAAGACCCATCACTTTATTTTGTTAAATTGAAGCGTTGCGTCAACGAAGAAACCACCGACCGTACCTATCGATGGTATCAGTTATCAAACTCCGATAAGGTGAAACCTAAACATCTAGGAGGCATTCCGGGCAGGATGTTATTTTTTAAACGTTATGAAAAGAAATCAACCACTACCCATGGAAATTCATGTGGTATAATTGTTTCTTCTACCCTCGGTAGCGTAGGCTACTCGTTAGGCGGCCGCACTCATGCGCGAGCAAGTGACTTGACGTGCATCGAAGCGCGTTGTCGTATACGAGTGCGGGCGCTCCACCGGCATAGTCGCATTCTGATTGGTCGGTGTTTTCTGTTAATATATCCTTAACGAAGCCTCGGACAACATTTTCACTAAGGAAAAAGTTGTTTCAAATCACCCCCCCCCCCCCATCACCACCCCTTTCAAGGACCTCCAACATTTTTGGGACACCCTGTATATTGTCTTATAGTTTTATCGCACCTAATTTTATCAAAAATTAGAAATTTTAACGAAACTATTTTTAATGTAATTCAACAACATTGCCACTATGGAAATCTATGTACTTTAGTTGATTCTTTAGATTAATAACGTAAACTTTTACGAAAACATTAGTATTAATAAAATATTAGCTAAAATCACAGGGATCTTGTACTTTAGTCGCGGAGTGTATGTCTAACGAGCTTAAATAAATTAGCAAAATGTTCGAGGTTCGATAGTTTCTTGGGGAAGCGGAGAAAACGTGTAACAATGATGACGCATATCGCGCGGACGAGATAGCAGCGTGTCTCAACCTGGGGACCAAAAGCTTTGAAATTAAAATCGGAGATAAACGCGTAACATATTTAATTTTATTTTATAAAAAATATACATGTCGAATTGAGTAACCTCGTCCTTTTCGAAGCCGGTTATAAAGTAAAGTGGAGCACTATCGAGGGTAACAACGAAAGTTTACATTGTATGTTACTCAATGTTACTTTTCATAGATAAAGTAAACATATCATAAAATAAAAAAAAAGTTTTAAATTATATTAAAAACAAATAATTTACTTCTAACCTAATAGATCCGTGTTTACTGAAACCGGGAACAAGATAGATAAAATTTGAATAAAAACATGTAAAACTACTTAACACTTTACCAGTCGTATGCTTCATTATATAAATTATGAAATATTACACAAAAATGTTAATCTGAAAACGATTTTAATAGATAAAGTAAGTAATACATATTGTTAATGCATAAATACGAATATTTTTCAAAACAGTTTCAAATCATATTGAAAAATGTACAGGTCTTCGATCAAAGATTGAACGACAGCGGTGGAAAACCTGTTTGCATAAAAAATAAAACGACTCATATACATAAAAAAAGTACATAAAAAACATTTTTGTTATTTTTTGTGGATGCTCAATAAATACAGTTGTGTTATCAAACTCATCAGTAAACCCTAAGGTGAGAAGCGATCTATGGTCAAACGCAACAGTAAATCCTAAGCTGAGAAACGATGTTTTAATGTATCTACAGTGAGTGTAGAATGTATTCGTACACCGATCAATTTACTAACATAGTTTTGTGTGAAATTATAGTTTCTTAACTTCTTTTTTTATAATCAATGATATTTTACATATACTCGGAAGTTTCTAAGATAGATATAGTCCAAACAACATCTATAGTTAATATAATTTGTGAAATTAACAAAAAAATGCGAAAAGTGCGTAAAAGCATAGAAACAATAAGTATTTGGACGATTCTTATGACGAACCATTTACAGTAGAGTTTGTAAAGGAAATCCCACGAAGGAAGTATTATATGTATACTTATAACTTAATGTTAATTTCTTTTTTTTTTTAATCAAGTTTGAAAAATGAAACAGCAAAAAAAAAATTTTTCAAAAAAAGTTTGAAAAATGAACATTAATTGTTTCGTTTCGTTTCGTTTCGTTTTGTTTTGTTTTAATTTTGCAACTTACATAAATAACTATTTCTTCTTGTTATCTATCTATTCTAGAGATTTCCGAGAATATGTATAATGTCATTGTTTATAAAAACTAAGTTAATAAATTACAATTTTCATAGTTCTTTTGGAAATTAATCGATGTACGAATACTTTCGACAGCCACTGTATGTAATCAAACGCAACAGTAAATCCAAAGCTGAAATTGTAAAAGTCCTGATTTAATTCTTTATCCTTGATCCTTTGATTTTATCCTTTGATCCTTTCAATTTATTATTTCCGTTTGATCACAGGATATTTAGCAAAACGAAACTAGAACAGTTTTCAACCGTAAAACGTAATTTCACGTAAAGCTGAAGTTTGAGAAACACTGACGAATAGGAGACTCGTAACGCCGATACCTATAGAACGCAACAGATATCATTAAGCGAGGTGCACGTGAGCGCCGGAACACGTGTATCAGTGTCGATAGCGTACCAGCAGCCGTTGCAAGCGAGCGTACCACTACGACTGGAGACCAGTGCTAGGCGAAGACCGGTTCGCTGGAAACGGGTAGCGAAAATACTGGAACACCGCAATCTCTCACACATTTTTGGGAAAGTGTGCCCGTCGCGTAAAAGTTTTCATACCGATTGAAAAGTAATAATAAATCCGTGTGTATAGTACTATAATATAAACGAGTGTACGTTTCCCTTCAGTTTGGCGTACTGCTAAAACGAAATTAATTTTTTTGGTAGGTGATCAATTAACGAAACAACGATTACGACGATATTAAGGCTAGGCGACGATGCAAAAGTTCAACGAACGTATCACGGGATTTGCTGCATAACGCTCCTCCGCGATAAGGAAAGTTGTAACGCAAATTTCATCGTTGATACTTTGAGAAACAATCAGTCCCTATGGTGACGCTAATCAATCGTTTATTAGTGGCTATCGATCGCCGTTACGTGTCCCGCTTAATCGCATACGCAGTCAACAATATACATAACTTGTTTCAGGTGCACTCTAACGGGGCCACCGGAAGTAAATGGGTTTCGCTTACGAAGAACACGATTCTTCGCCGCGAACGACTTTCGATCGTCATATTCACCTGTGTCACGTGATCTGCGATTGTTCGCCGATCGTCGTTCTCGAGGAACGTAAAATTCAATCGCAGCCCGGATAATAGGTATTTTTCTACGCACTTAACACTTTACCGACAGGTGAGCCATTTACACTTTACCGGCCGGTAGCAATATTTTCTTATGTAGTACTGTAATAGCATTTTATGTTCCCATCATTATATGAATTTTGAAATAGTGTGTAAATATTGATCTAAAAACAATTTTAAATATAGAATTAATGTTATGAAAATAAAAAATATTAAATTTAATTATATGTCTAAATGTTACCGATCGGTAAAATGTTAATCAGCTATTTTTCATGACGATCGATATTATGTTATCAATTACTGAGGTAGCATTGTATACTTCCATTATTATATGTATAAATGATGAAATATTACATAAATATTAATCTAGAAATGATTCTAATAAATAAAATTAATATTCTATAATACTAATGACATTAAAAAAAATATTATTGAATTCAATTATACGTTCATTCACTAACGGTCGATAGTGTTACTGGAATGTTAATACACGGAGACTTCATTTTGAAGAATACAATCGCGTGGCTTTTTAAGTGGTGTCCATTGTATTGTACAATCAGGTTCCAACGTATTATTACTGGTAAATTATAACCGGTAGCGGGATTATAATGGAGATGGTCAAAATTTAATTTTTGTTTAGGTAAAAATATAAACCAAAGTATGGAAGAGAGAAACTAAATGATTTTCCAAAAGGGTCTTTTAGAGAACACAAATGGTTATTTTAATTTTAAATGAATGAGTTATATCATTGCAATTATACCAACCAAGTGTCCACTATAAGTTCCAGTCTTACTGAACTTTACAGTCCTCCAAAACATTTTCATTTGTGTTTATCCTAACACAAATAACACTGTCCAACAAATTTAAACTTTTTTTAAATTCCGCGATACCCACTAAGTGATTCTTACAGGGTTCCTCGTCCTAAATACGAATCTGAAAGTGAAAATGCTCCATCACCCTTAGTTTTCGAGAAATTCACGATTTTATAAATACGGTCAATTTTGAGAGAAAACGTTATACTACTTGAAAACTTCGAACGCTAGAAAGTTCTATTTAGTTTTAAA
>NW_026534341.1:15286812-15348901 GCF_026225885.1 Hylaeus anthracinus | reverse complement strand
TTTAAAACTAAATAGAACTTTCTAGCGTTCGAAGTTTTCAAGTAGTACTACGTTTTCTCTAAAAATCGACCGTTTTTACAAAATCTCGTATTTCTCGAAAACTAAGGGTGATGGAGCATTTTCACTTTCAGATTCGTATTTAGGACGAGGAACCTTATAAGAATCACCTAGTGGATATCGCGGGAAAAAATCGTGTTGGACAGTGTAATCATTCTTTTAGAAAACACAAATGGTTATTTTAATTTTATAGGAATGAGTTATATCATTACAATTATACCCACCAAGTGTCCACTATAAGTTTCAGTCCTTGACTGAACTTTACAGTCCTCCCAAACATTTTCATTTGTGTTTATCCTAACACAAATGACCATTCTTCATTTTAAAGGTAAACACTAAAACGTTTAGAGTTCGGTAGGACTGGAGCGTCGGATATTTAATTAGTGAGTAATTTATATCAACTCCCTTTCTCTTGGCGGTACACGTGAGTTGTGACGGAAAACACGTGAATGGTCTACTGGAACCAGTGACGGGTCTCACAAGTCCATGACCTCCTTTTAGAGTACGGACGTTTTATTAATCGCGTGAAATATTAAACAATTGAATCTACATTTATCGTTCAAATTACACGCGAACTTGCAAATAATTAACCCTTAATGCTACAATTTTATTTCACCTTTCACAAAAGAAATGAAAAGTGATCTTAACATCTATTGGAAGAGGTCTTCCAAAAGAGGCTTTAGAATTTTTTTTAATAACAGTACCCATCATCTTTCACGTTTAATATTAATCATTAGACTGGGGATCTTTATGCATTTATAATATGTCAAACAATGCAAAAGATATACAAAATATATGCAAAATGTATGCAAGGTATATGCTAAATATAAGTATAGGGAATGTATGTATGGATCTATAAAATAATTATATAATAACTACTTATTATTACTACATAATTATTTAATAACAATTTTTTATTGTTTTATCTATTATAATTTAAGTTACAATATCCAACAATAGTTTTTTCAATATTTTTGATTGTAAATTGATGCCTCTTATCTGTTAAAATCAATTTATACGCCGAAAAAGGGCGTTCTACATCACATGATGTTATATGAGCATATTTAAATTTATTCCAATGATGTGCCAGAACCTCTCGTTGTTCTTCAACGTGTTTACCCTTTAAAATCTTGCTTATTTTGAGTAATATATTAGAGTGTACTTTCCGTTTTAATACTAATTCCATTTTATCTATAACTTTTTCTCCATAATCACCGGGTATAATTTTTAAATTTTCTGTAACTGTAGTTACCAAATCTATAGATTCTGTTTGAGGTAATCCTATTGTTTCCAATTTCGTAATAGCTACTGATTAAGTTGGAAAATGGAGATTAACTGCAGCGTGACTCTGTCTGTTTACACATCATAGTATCATCGACTTTGTATTGTCTCTTACTGTATGTCAATACAGTATTTACCAAATCGAAATTAGAACACGTTGTCGATCGTAGCTGATCAATCTTTTAGGCACATCTATCTTATTTATTCTGGTGGACCATTAAATAATCGGATATGCATTTATGAAAAAAATATGCACAATATGCTATATGCAAAATATGCAAAATAAAAAATATATTTTTGGAATCATCTAATCATGACATTTTCTGTCCAGGTTCCATTCGTCTACTTATTTTCTATAAAAATATGCATTTCCATAAAGATTTCCATAAAGATCCGTAGTCTATTAATCATGTATGTTTTATTATAAAATAAAAGCCTAAAGCCCCTTTTCGGAATCTTTTACTTTTCAGAAAAGAACAGATTGACGTGACAATGAATTATTGTTCCTTATTCTTTAAGAGGGGAGTTTGATCTAGCAGGTCTCAAAAATCGACTTTTTATCGCTAACAAATAATCACGTGGAAAATGTTTTCACAAAATTATAGCATCAAATTCAACCTTGAAATATACATACTTAGAAGCGGTACGTACCAAGTAGACAAAACTGGAGACGGACTAGCCCAATCAGTGGCGAAGCAGGCAGCGCTCTTGTATTGTATTTGTTAGAGATTCAAATGGAATTCTTAACACACTGGGTTTACGATGCGAACGTGACTTTACATTATTTTTGAGGATACCGAGTTTTTAACCACTTAGTGTAGTAAACGTAGTCTTTCGTAATAAAATAATTTTTGGAAAAAAAAATATATCCGACTTCGAAAAACATTAAAACTGAGCTAAAAAGTATGAAATAATTCCTAGTTAAACTGCATTATACTCACCAGCTTTTGATGAACTTGGTTAAATTATTAAATACAGCATATTAAATACAATGCAACCTTCTCGGAGACGGCGCAAAATTTAAAATTACCTACATTCAAAACTACCAAACTTGGTTTAACTGTCTGTCGAAGGAACAAAAAATATCATGTTTAATTATTGCTATCATTATATCTGCGTTAGACAGCACATACATTAACACTATTCAATATCACCACTCCCACCAAATACTAGACTAAATCTACTCAGACAGTACTTCCATATAGATAGTATACACATTAATTGTATATAATACTCCCACCCCCCCCTCCCCGTCGACAAAAATACATCAAACCATCTCAAGTTACATCAAAGAATAGGAATTTTGCAATAACAATTGTTAGAAATATTAACACTTTATTTACCGGGAGCCTATTTATAGGTTTTTTAATTTCAGTATTTAGCTTTTCGAATTTATTTACTGTGTTGATGGTTGTCTACTTACAATGTTCAGTTTTTGGAAATAGACTTGGCTTTCAATGTACCTAGTAACAGTATGGAGGAATTATTGCCAGCCTAGATTGGTATATGCTACTGTAGAAGATTTTTTTTTGAATTTAAGGCTGTTTCTAAATAGCCCGGTAGGTAAAGTGTTAAGAAACTTATACATTTTTCCAAATGGAAACATCATGAAATCAGCTTTCATTAAATGTGAAGGTTTCCATCTCGATCGGTTAATTCCTTGCCGAGTTACATCAAAGAATAAGAATTTTGCAATAACGACATTATAAACAATAATAAAATTCATAAATTTTTGCAAATGTGATCATCATGAAAACCTGCCGGGCAGGAAAATGTAAGGGGTTTCATCGATTCCATCGATTTTAGGCCGAACATACGTAAAATAATAGTTTAAAATAGTACTTTTTGCGATGCAAGTGGTAAAAAATAAACCGATGTCAAATTTTTTTTGTTACGAGACCAAGTGGCAGTGATGCTCTATCAGATGTAAAAAGTTTCAATCCGATTGATCCATTCGTCTCGGAGTAATAAGCAATACAACATTTTTCGGTTTTTTGCAAAAAAAATCGGATATAAAACGACAAATCGCAAAATGTCTTGATAATAGGAGCAACTGGGAAACATCCTCTATAAGATCCAAAAGGTTTCATCCCGATTGGTCAAGCCATCGATATAATCAGAGAACAGACATAAAAAAAAAAATATACATGTCCAATTGAGTAACTTCTTTTTCGAAGTCGATTAAAAAGACATTTAAGTTCTTGCTTGACATCAATCGAAACTGTCTCATATGTATACAATGTGTAATGTATATAATATATACACATATATTCAATTAAAATTTTTGATGTCAAATTTTCTTCTTTGAACGTACCTTTATATGTAAAGTTTCAGGAAGAAAAATACATTAGATCTTAAAATGATATACATTGGAAAAAACCGTTGTTGGACCAGACTCCCCCCTTAAAGTATAATAGGAACAAATTATTTGCACGTTTACGTTCGACGGGGGGTAATTTCGCTGGAGAATGCAGGGGATCAATATTCCAACAATAATTTACGAATTTCTCTCCCCTCACGCTAGAATCCACGTGACCATTAAATGTAAGCACGTGAATAGCCTAGTGAGCTTCGGGAACGTTTGCGGAGTTCGTGACCAGTTTCTGTACACGGCAATTCTTTTACCCAGCGTCTCTCAAACTTGGGACCAAAGGACTTTAGGCTTGGTATGCTCATCTTCCTAAAATGCACCACTTCATACATATTGTATTCAGACACCTATTATTGCTTTCTTTAAGCGTTAAGGTCATCGTAAACATACTTGAAACATTGCCTTACCATGTCACACTGGCTCATACTTTTAGTACATACACCACATTTTGATTTCCCTTTCTATGTTATCAAACTATGGTACGTATATTACGATGTATACAAAATGTGTGAGCCAGTCTTACGATGTATGTGATGTATGTTTATAGTAGTGTGAACACTTGAATAAAGTGATAAGAAGCTCTTCTATGAAAAAGGTAAGTGCCTGAGCACACTTCCTATGAAATGGTGCAATGTGAGAAGATAAATAAGCATACCTAAGACTGTAGTCTATGAAAAAAGGACTTTTAATGCATACTAGTGACAGTTTCACACGTTATCATACATTAGAAAAATAGAAGATAAAAAGCATGGATATCTTGACATAAATATGTCCTTTCAAATATTGCAATATATTAGATAGTCTCCAAATTACACTATTTAATATAATTCAATTCCTATTTACCCATTTGGCAATAAGTTCGAAAGCTTGAAAGATAAATTGAAAAACATGAGTAGACAACCAACAACACAGTTAATTGGTTCCTATATACATAAAGTAGTTAACAGTAGCATTAATTCTTATCTTTCAATTTCTACATACTATACAACAAAAGCTTTATCTGTTTCCTTAAATTGAAAAACGTGAGTAGACAACCAACAACACAGTTAATTGGTTCCTATATACATAAAGTAGTTAACAGTAGCATTAATTCTTAAGGAAACAGATAAAGCTTTTGTTGTATAGTATGTAGAAATTAATGTTTGCTTAAATTAATATAATGTATGTATACTAATATAGAAAATCCTTTTTTGAGTTATAAATTGTTCCTAGATAAATTAAAGTGAAAAGTAAATAAAGTGTTAATGGTCCACCAAAAATTTGAAGGTCAGCAAACACAGAGTTTGAGAACACTGTTTCCACCAGACTCGCGTACCTCACGGTACACACTTCCCTTTAAAAGTACGCTGCACGCCATACCCAGCACGTGCACGTCCTAGTCGTCGGGTATCCGCAGTTGGGTTCCCGTGTACCCAATAACTGTTGGTTGCACAATTATTGCGTGCCTTTCCAATCGTCCTTTCGCTTTTTCTCTACACCTCCTTCGCGAAGGCCGTAGCGGCTTTCCGCGGTTTTAGCTGGACCCAGTACCCTCAGTGTACTTTTCACCTGAAGCGAACAGTCGCGCAAAGCCCGTCGAGGCTATCTGAACAGTACTCGTTCTCGACGCTCTAAAGGTTCAGTTAAGGTTCGCGCTGTTAACCCTTAGCTACGTTGGCTGAACATTGTAACATGGTTGTTCCATTGGGTTCTACTTAACTCCTAACTATGGTAAATAATTACTTGTGTGCGTTCTTCTTTTTTGTATAAAAAAAAAAAGATTCCAAAGTTTTGGTCCACTAATTTGAAATCATCTTCAGAGTTATAGAAAGTAAATCTACAAACAAAAAATATACTTATTGAAACGTAAGGAAATAAATAAAGATGAGATGTTTATGAGTAAAGGGTGTTCAGCTGCTCAAGCGACCAAGGTCACCATATTCAACTAATTAAAATTATTCTACATGACACAATCAAACGAAATTGAAGAATTGCGTTTGAGGCCCTGTGTCCAAGTTATTAATTTTTGAGAAAACGCGTAAGAGGCGCACAAGGGAATGATTTATACTACTTTCCTCGTCGTGCGTCAGCTGATGTCAAGTGACGTCAGTGCATCGGGCAGTAGTATAAGTCAGTTACGTCAGACAAGAAGAAGCCCCGGAACGTAATTTCTTAATTATTGATTTACGTCTTGTTATGACATGTTGATCACCTCTTTAAGTTTCTTATACCTGTCGCTGAACACTCTGTGTATTGATTTGTAACTACTAAGCAAAACGTTATAATAAACACTGTATATTGCTAGATAAATATTACTAGTAAATATTTTATATCTGATAATGTATAGAGAATATTGATGTTTCATTTGCATTGCTAAGCAGTGTTATCTTTCGAATTGATGTAAATTAACTAACACTTCTTTCGCGGTCTATGAGCTACATATATTTAGCACATTACGAATCTTATCGGTGGTTGCTGGTTTCACTTTTATTTTATATAATTATAGCCAGTGCCGATGATTAATATTGTTGTATCTTTGGTGTTAGATGCTGGCACTAATGGGTAACACAAAGCCTGCATTCTTGGAGATCGACAATGATAAGTTTAAGACCATCATGAAGATATCAAACGATGACTCTATCGAGCAGAAAAAGAATCATTCCGATGAGGATGAGGATTCGAAAACATTGCAACTCCTTCGAATTAAAGGATTTCCACGGTTATTACCCGAAGGTACGAAATTCATTGCTAATTCCTCGCGTAATGTGATTCTGTTTTCATTTTCCGCTTCCAAATCTTCATCTGCAAGTGTTTGATTATTAAATTAACAAGATATTAAATACGAATAATCATAGAGTAGTAATACAAATATTTAAAAACCATTGCCAATAATCCTACAAAAAGACCAATGTGTCCAACATAAAATGTCTAGCATTCTTTTCTTGTCAACTATTGCTTTCTTTTTTTTACAATTTAAATAAAATATCTTCATTCATATATTTGTTGTTCAAAGACTTTGATTTAGCACTTATTACTACACAATTGCAGACAGTTTATTTTTTAAAGCAATTTCTTCCTTTAACTTCTGTCTCCATAAATTTAGTAATATTATCCCATTTACTCCAATAAGCAACCTAACAAAGACAGTTTCTGCAAAGTTTTCTCAGAACATCCTTACATAGGATTTGCGTTTAGGAATATGAAAATTCGGTGACTTACTGTTTAGCTAAAACATTAATTGATTAACAATTAAAATTACATAAGTAATCAAGGATCAAAATTCATGCATTAAAGGGTGTGAAACTGATGGATGTTGAAATCTTTACCAAAAACATTAAGTATTCGTTCTGTTTTAAAGATGAAGAATTACCCTATTTGTAATCGTGTTTCAGGGATTCAGGCATTGGTTAATTACTGTAGATACCTACGGGAGTTATCCTTGTCCTATTCTTTCCTCAGCGACGAATTACTATTAGCATTAAGTTCCGAGAAGGAGATGCAACTGGGAACCTTGCGATTGGAAGCGCATCCAGAGACGAAACCTTTCCCTCGAATCAGCGATACAGCTTGGTTTACATTCTCGAATCACTTGCCGAACATAAATTTAGTGCTGTGAGTACACTTTATTTAATACACGCGCCACGCTTTTTCATATATCCCACATATTTAATTCTCAATTATAATAGGATTCGTTAAAAGAAAATGAAAATGCACTTGTCACAACAATTAGGAAATCATACTTCTTAAAAATTGCAATTCATGTACGATATTACCGCGTACATATATCAGATATAACATAGATATACATTTTTATTTATAACGTGACTTTGCAGTTAGATATCTTCCAATTTCCTATTCAACGATAGATACATGTGAGCACGCGATCTTCTAATTATTTTAAACGTTACTGAAATGGGAAAAAATTCATTTGAATAATAGATGATTAATACAACTAAACGTATAATGATTTATGCATAATATTTACTTGAAGGTTACTCATTAGTTCTAACATATAGTACACACTATAATTCAGATTTTTATTTTCATTTACCCAGTAAGAAATAAAAAATTATTTATCTTTTATTCATTAATTAAGATATTTACCTAGACAAGAATTTTTCTCATCTCTGGTGTATATGGAAACTACACGCGAATTAACTATTTTAGTCAGACTTTGTTTTTACACTTAAAAATAAACGAATCCTATAATTTAATTCATGGAAGTAACATAGTAATTTGTTTGTGCAACAAATTAGATTGTCTTATATGACGAACGAAGTTGATCAGAGCCCACTTTTCGCCCCATACGTTCCTATAACACATTTGTACTTTGGAGAAGCACCGTCGGAAGCAACTATGTTACGCATCAGCTGTCTGTGTCCTCGATTGATCGAGCTAGTCGTTGCTGCTTATGGACCTGAGACACTCGACCGTGCACTCCTTTCTGTTGCTCAAGGTTGCCCACGCTTAAACGCCGTTGGATTAGGCGATTGCGAAATTACGTATGTATAACAATATAGTCAGTTCTTTCTTTTTTACAAAACAAATGCTAAACAGAGGATTGTATCAATGTCTAATCCAGAGAATCTATATGCTAACTACCAAATTATTCGATACGAAACTGACTTATTCAGATAATATTGAAAACTGTCTACATAGGAACTATGCTTAACTAATACTAATATACTATTGCAAACATTTTTCAGTATATTTTATAACTCGAGAGTTATATGAGTATAAAATAAATGAATGGATGTGGTATGACGGGTAGTTCCTCTTATCACACTTCTACACATACTCCTTTGACAGTATATAATTATAAACTTCATTCCTGAGATTGTCTTAGATTGATTCTAACAATCTTAGCTATCTAGGCACTCTGATGGTGGGTTGACGATCCTCTGATAGCAATGTATCACATTCAACGTTTAATTCATGAAATTCTAACAGTCTTTTGCTTGTATAATACCCAGATAGCACAGAATCCATTTCATGTCCAATTTACGTCCGAACCTCCAACGTCCTTAAGACGTCCATGGGACGTATGTAGTACGTCCCAGGGACGCCCGCACTGACTTTCTATATTTAGAAAAATATACTTTTTTTTAAACATAACATAAATACATAACATCAATATGTAGAATAACATTTATTCAATATGTAGAACAGAATATCTTGTCCGAATATAAAATACACTATTTACAATATTATTCTCCCAGATAGCACCGGACGTTCCATGGACGTACAGAGAACGTTCTGGGAATGTCCAGCACCCGACGTCCCATGGACGTACATAAGACGTCCCTGTGCTATCTGGGTATACAGTCATTATTTAATATTCGCAACAGAATATACGTTTGCATACGTAAAACAAAATGTTTATTCAATATTAGGAATACAATATCTTTTGTAGATATGAGATGTGATATGTACATAATATACGGAACTGTTCAGAACTACCTAGTAAATCGATTCTTCTAACTTCTCAAAAAAAAGTTCAAGTCATTTAGACCAATTTCAAAAGAAGGAATTGTGTTTTAAAAGGTGTCCGAATATTAATGTGAGTCACTATATAAGCCTAAAATATGAATCAGTTCATTAAAGGCGTTCATGGGTAAGTGAGGAAGCAAGTTGCGTTATAATCGGAAACTCATGAGTTCTCGAATCCCGCCGGAGGCGTAATTAAAAATTGAAAGACGTGTTCGTCGTTTTCATGGAATCCAGTCACAAGAAATAAATACAGTAAACTAAAATCTATCAACAAATGAAAGAAAATATAGAATTAAAATTTATTTTTTTTAAATCTCAATTTTCAAAATTTATTCAACATTGTCCAAATATTCAATACACACATTTTTTAAACATAAATTTCATAACGTTCATTTCGATCGTTCGGAAAACGTTCTGGGAATGTCCCGGGGACGTCTTACGATTCAACTGGGACGTTCCACGGACGTTCACAGGACGTTCAGGGAACGTTTGGACGTCCATAGGACGTACCGAACGTCCATCACCGGACGTCCTATGGACATACACAAGACCTCCCTTTGCTATCTGGGTACTGTTTAAATATTCCAGAATCTATCTGTAAAATATGCAAGTTAGGAAGAATCGTGATTAGTACTACTTGAAAAAAATGTAATTTTACTGAATGCTGATGATAATTTCTTTTTCTTGTTACGCTCAGTTGCTCAGGATTGTTGGAATTTGTCACAGTGTGTGCGAAACGCTTGCGAATATTGTACGTTTGGGAAACGTCACTAATAGATGACTCCGACCTCGACGTAGCGAAGGTGTCGAAAAAAGTTTCATCGCTTCTTGGTCGTACGTGGGTACCTGAATATATTCCACTGTGCTGAAAGTTTGACTTTAACCAAATCAATTTGTACGATGCGTAAGCCCCAATGGCCGACAATAGTTTGCGCACATACTAAAAATGTGCGTAAGTGATAATTAGACTTAACGGATAATACCTTTTCTATTTTCTACTATAAATTAATTATGTAAGTAATTATATAATTTTGAACTGTATAGCGTAGATATTGTATACGCGTTGTAGATTTCTCAGTATTCTTAGGACTAATATTTTTAAACACAGTCGGTGAATGAGAAATTTTTGAAGACATTGTATCAGGTGAAACTTTTCATATTCTTGATACGACCTATCGTTGGCAATAGATCAACAATTATTATTAAGAAATAAAAAAACACATACAAAAATGTAATTAAGTTTTGTTATAGTTTTTGTTGATTAGTATCTTTATGTCAATATACGCGTAACCCAGTAAGTACTTTGCGCATTGGACGCGATTCCACGAAAAAGAATAAAAAAAGCCACGTATTGTAAAAATTGCTCGTGTCTGTTAATACCAAAAAATATAAACTTTATTAGATTATAATGATACCTTTTGCTTGTGGTGTATATAAAATAAAATAATACCACTACTTATTTATCAATCGTCGCTCATGGTAGATATGTATAATATACAATAATGATATAGTCTATAATGTTATTGTAATACAACAGACTATGTACATTATTTCTACATTATAACACAATAAATGATTGGGTATACTTAGTATTACGGTATCTAATAATGTTAACAATAAATGTTCTTATTACTTAAACGTTTCTTTAAATGTACGCGATTACTTCGTTTTTTACATCTTGCCGATACTATTCTAAAGATGCGAAGCGCTCAGTCTTATATCCCAGCCGATATATCCAATTTCTTATTTCTTTAAGGCCAATTAAAAACCTAACGGTTGAACAATTTCCGCTCCTTTTACAACAAACAATGATAATGTATCCAAAAATCTGTATCACCTCTCTACAAATTTTACTGCTATAACACATAATGTAACGAACAAATGTTACACTCTTATGAACATGGTAATATTTCCTGTTGTTTGAAAAGAACAATAATTTAAACAAAAAAATTTTAATTATTTGGTATTTAACAACGACGTATACTTGTCATGTCATTAATTAGGAAATGCACTAATTATTCATTGGCATCTTTAAGCAACTGTAAATGTACAAAAGAATATAAGTTAACACTTAAAAAGTAACAGAGCCCTTTGGACACATTTGACGCACTCATAAAAATGACTATCTCTCTATTAATATCAATATAATTATTTTAATGAGAAATATTGCAAAAATTTTAGGAACACGTAGAAAAATTATTTTAATGTAAATATATGGCTTTTGTTCTTAATTATCTGTGTTATCGATATGCATGTTACAAACACAGATATAATTTTTTCTATTAAATTAAAAGTTAGTTAAAAAGGGCTTAGAAGCACATAAAGCATTTCGACGAACGTAAAAATATAATGTAATCTGAAATTTTATTATCGTCCCTCTGTTAACAATCTCTTCCCTTACTCATTGCAGTGATTCCTTTAGTCTACTAAATGAGCAATACAGTTAAGTCTTGATCGATAATGGTGTTTGTATTTATAAATAATATAAGAGATAAAGAAAATTTCAACCGAATACAAATACAAAATGTAACTGTTTATTCAGTATGAACGTATCTTATAATCTTTATCTTTTATACGTATATACAAATTCTGTGCACAGATAATTTAGAATCTATAAAGATTTGTGTCAATTAATGATTAAATCATCGTCCATTAATCGAGAGTTAACTGTATATATTATATATCTTTCAAGTGTGATCTGTACAATGCATCTTGATGCTAAACCGTGGAGTACTATTTACATTAAAGATTTTCCTTAACAAGCTTCAACCAAATTCATATGCGTTGCAGGAAACTCAATTTAAAATATAAATAAACATAAATCAAGCTTAGCTTTATACAGATCACACTATACCAAGGTATAAATCAAAGTTTAAACATAGTTCACAGCTGCATACAAAACATGTCTAAAGTATCATTGACTTTTAGCACCAGCTTAGGCATGTTTACCATTCTCTATAATCACTACTTTTGGCAAAGTAATATTAATGCTACCATTATGCAGGTTTACTATTAACAGACATAATAAAATAGGTCAGCGATTACCTTATATATCGTTAAAAAGGAGCAATCAAACAAACGGACGGGTCGGTTACTTATTCTACGCATAACTTAAGTGTTTGAATACACGAAAAATTGATGCAGCTTCAAGAAATGTAACATTCTTTTGAGCATTGCGACTGCTAAATTTGCTCGAGGGGCTATTCATTTAGATGCCTTCAAAGTTTTAGCGTCTTATACCTCTTTTTAATTAAATGATTTTTAAAAAGTTTTACAATTTTCCGTATTAATATCTTTACAGAAATTGTGAAAATCTTAAGCCCCAGGAACAAAATAGATAATATAATGATTATGATTGCCTTGGCGCACAATATAAGTTTAACAATAACAAGATTTTCATTACGACATTTCGTATTGAAAATAATAGTTTTTTTTTATAATAGATTTCACTATTATATACGTACCTGTCTGTTACATATTAAGATATGGCTCTTCGTATTAACCAGTCATATCAATAAAAGATTCCAAGTACCTGAATTGATCCTGTAACAGAAACTTATTTTGTATATGTTTTACAAGTTTTAATTATAACTACTTATACATACCTAAATGAAACAATCAATCAGGCATATCAATAGAAATTATAGGTACAACAGGTTTTGTTAGGTCAATTTTTTTAATGTGTTTTTCACTTTTTTCTGAGACCATTGGTTCAGATGGTGGTTGGTCGTGATCACTTCTAGGTTGGTATGAAATATTACCATATTCTTGAAGAAGTGGACATAATCCTAATAGGAAGTGACAAAAGTCCTTCCTAATACCAAACCACCCTGAAATGAATAACAGTATCAGGTTAACAATGCTTAATATGTGGTACTAGTACCAAATATTATTTTTATATAATAATAAATGATTATTACTTACATCTATTTCCACCCTTTGCATCAAAAGACATAAAAATAAGTGTTATATGAGATATTAAAAGCGGCATTGCTACCGTTGTATAATTTAGAGAAATATCTCCATCTAATTTATTGGCTAGTAACACCTAAAATCGGTAAAAATCCATTATTAGTGAAATTCATTAATTATCCTTGTATCTAATACAAGTTACAATCCTTACTTGGAAAACTATAATTGGAACCACAAGAAATGTGTATGCCAATGCCGAAGTTAAAGATGTTCTCCTTTGTCTGGCATTGATCTGTGGAGTTCTTAATAAAACAACAGCAAATATTATGGCATATAGTACAGCAACTAGAGATAAGCACAAAAGTGCCCAAAGAGGCACAAATACTACTTCCCAACTCCACGTTATAAAACCATCTAATCTTAATGCCAAGAAAATGAATTGCAATACATTAACTGCACAAAATAATTCAAGTTCAAATGACCGATCATGTTTCGCTGCCCAAATACATACCTAGAAATAAAAAAAACATTTATATTTTTCAAGAATTAATTGATATTCCTTTAAAATACATTTGAAATGTACTTACTGCTATCGACACTATAGAGATGAAGATAAGCGGTATGAATACAAGGATCCATAAATGTCTTTCAGATTCTAATTTATCGCATACTAACAATTCAAACATTAACAGGATCAAATGCAATGCCAAGGTGATTAACATTGCCTTATAATGTACATAGGCATCTCCTTCGAGTCTTGCATGCGGATGCCTCCACCAGACATAACTTCCAATAGTAGCACCCAAAATTACCATACTCTTCCAAAACCATATTGGAGTGAACACAGACCAATAACTCCATTCTATGAAGCCATCCAGTCGAAGAGCAAATAAGGATGTAAATATCATCAAACAGGAGTGCACGAGAAATTTGCTAAAAAATAAATTAGGTAACATTAACATGTAACTCTTAGATAAATTAGTATGAAATTTATTATTTTATATATAGTTTGATTTGTATTAAATTTTTTAATTGATTACCATTCAAAATACAGAATATTAATTATTTAATGAAAAGCAAGAACTGGAAAATTACAATGAAAAAAAGGACAAAGAACATGAAAGACTTACTTGAAGCTATTGTTTGAAAGGTTGTTAATTAAATAATGCAATCTTGAAAAAAAGATTATTTCACTGATTGTAGTTTATACTAAATGTTTGTTCAAACTAATTAAACTCTTTTGATAATTTACGAAGGTCAATAACCTCTCAACAATGACAAAATGTGCCGAACAAAGTGGCGAGCATTTGTTTAAAATAAGCATTCAACCTATTTAGAAGGTGCGACTCAAGCGAAAATTACACTATTGAAAGGGATTTTGATTCAATTATCGAAAGATTTCTGCGTTAATCAAATCAGGTTGCCGACATAAGGGAAATTGAACAATAGATAATCAAAAATCTCCGTATATACAAAATAACGCTCGTTGTTTATCGTTCCATTTTATTTTATACACTGCTCTAAATATAAGATTTCAATATTCTGTGGTAATTCATTGTTGACTTGTGACATAAATGGAAATCCGCTCGCAAGGTTTTTACCTTGGATTGAAGTCTTGGAAGAGTGTTTGCAAATTCATGATTATCAGAAACGTTTTGTAGGCCAACTACTCGACGTGAATCTTCGCGATGTTCGCCGCGTGTACACGCATCCCACTAAGAATCGTTTCATTGACCGCACAATTTTTCGCGGAAGCACACACTCGGTGGGCTCTGCATTTGCGTTTAATGGACAAAATAAATCCCACCGTCCTGCACGCGAAAATTCGAATTGCACTGAAATTAGCCGAAGGCCAGCAGCTGTCGACAGGTCGACACTCGATACGGCGATGTAACAAAGGCAGAAAACTTCGTGCTCGTTCAGATGTATTTACAAATTATAATTTATAAAATGGTCAACAATAGTCAATGATGCATGCTTTACACACTTGTTCCCTAAAAATAATAAATTCACCACAATCGCTTAATTCCAATGTCTCTTAAATTTCACCTTTATGTAGCTAGCAATTTTTGAGGTCTTTTGAAGAATTGTTCAAATTTAATGTCCTTATGAATTATAATTCATAAAATGGTCAATGACGCATGCTTTACAAACTTGTTCCCTAAATATAATAAATTCACTACAATCCCTTAGCTCGTGTCTCTCAAATTTCATCTTCATGTAGCTAGCAATTTTGCTGTCTTTTACAAGTTTAATCTACTTTATTTGTATGTAAAGTAAAACACCTGTTGCTGTATATTACAATTGATAATAAATCATATTTAATAATAATGTAAAATGAACATATAATTTACAATAGCATCTTACTACATTATACATTGAACATATGAATAGAATAAGAACGTAGAAGTTCAAATATATTTTTAATTAATAATTTTTAAATAACGTGTACCATATTTACAAATATTAGGCACTTTCTAAAACGTGATTGTTTAAAATGTAGATATTCAAGTCTATCGACCAATGACCATTCACGTACGTATTGATAAGTAAGTAGTAAGGCGCCTGTCAGTTTCCGGTTGAGAGCGAACGGAAGTGAACGAACCGTGTCTCTTTTTGCCCGTAACTTTAATCATGGCGGTGGGTAAAAATAAGGGTCTTTCAAAAGGAGGTAAAAAGGGAGTGAAGAAGAAGATGTAAGTGAATTATAATATTTTTCGATTGTACTTTATACATCTATTATATTAAAAATGTGATTCGTGGTCTCCTATTTGGAAAGATGCGTCGTATTAAAACAGATTCTAGTAACCTGACATTCGAAAGTTTGCAAATGATCCACGTTTAATAGCTTGCTTTCTGTATTAGTATATTACATGAATAAGAAGTTAGTTAGGAAAACTATATATTCATTTATTTTAAATGTAACGATATACATTAAACAATATTTACAGTATTAGTCAACAATGTTTATGTATATTAATGGTATCTGAATTAGGTTTTATATATTAAGTACTGGATACCTAAGAAATGCTATATGTTTTATGCTTTAAATTCAAGTTAGTTTTGCTCCATGCGTTCGAGGAAATAAAGTAACGTGTAAACCTAACCTTAAATTATAATTCTTGTATCAAAGGTTTTACGTAATTACTTTTTTGTTGCAGTGTTGATCCTTTCACTCGTAAGGATTGGTATGATGTTAAGGCTCCATCTATGTTTACCAATCGTCTGATTGGTAAAACATTGGTTAACAGAACCCAAGGAACAAGTAAGTTATCTTCACAATTACTTGAGAAAGCTTTGCAACCCCAGCTCCATAAAAGTGATACCGATACTTTATTTGGTGTTTTATGTTGCATAGAGAAAAGCAGACTTTTTACCATGGTATTTCTTTCTTTGTCGAAATACTAAAATTAGTTCATGCTACAAATTTTTCTTATTTGCCTATATATTTAGTTGCAATGTGATTTAAATTAATTTATTTGTATTCTAACGTATACCTTTTTTATCTCACAGAGATCGCCTCTGAAGGACTGAAATACAGAGTATTTGAAGTCTCTTTGGCTGATTTACAGAATGATGGCGATGCTGAGAGATCCTTCCGTAAATTTAGGTTAATCGCAGAAGATGTTCAGAATCGTGGTGTTTTGACCAACTTCCACGGCATGGATTTGACTACAGACAAATTGAGATCCATGGTTAAAAAGTGGCAGACCCTAATCGAAGCTAATGTCGATGTGAAAACTACAGATGGTTATCTTCTTAGAGTTTTCTGCATTGGTTTTACAAATAAAGATCAACTGAGTACTAGAAAAACATGTTATGCCCAACATGCACAGGTTGGTAGTTTGACTGGTGTATAATTTTTATTTCTAATGCATGCAACTCAAAATCCATGAAAGTAGTATTAATACTTTTGTGATACATGGTGTTGCATAGAGAAATATGCACATGCTTACCACATTGCTTTTGTCATAAGAAGTAGTGATATATGGTGCGGCGACATTTATAATCGTTATGTATTAGATACAGATTAATTAACGCGTATCACGTATGAATACATTTTTGTCTAGGTTAAAAAAATCAGGCAGAAAATGGTAGACACGATTACAAATGATGTTACGAAAAGTGACCTGAAAGGTGTTGTCAGCAAGCTTTTGCCTGATGCTACGGCTAAAGACATTGAAAAAGCTTCGCAAGGAATTTACCCACTTCACGATGTTTATATCCGTAAAGTATGTATGGAGAAATAATTGATTTCCATTTAATATTAATAACAACAATGTTACTCATAATGATTCTGATGTTTTATAGGTCAAAGTATTGAAGAAACCACGTTTTGAATTGAGCAAACTATTGGAATTGCACGGCGACGGTCCCGGGAGCAAGAGCGAAGACGCAGGAGAAAGTGGCTCGAAGGTTGACAGACCAGAAGGCTACGAACCACCTGTACAGGAATCTGTTTAAGGGGTTAATTCTCTTTGAATATTTGATATGAATAAAAATCACATGTCAGTGCGAAAATTGCTTTCAGTTTTATTTTCTTTTTCTATCCGTTTATTTACTCTAGTTTGAAAGGTCTAGAACAAACTTATAAAGGAGATTCGCGAGATCGTGATGGAGGAATGTTACCCCGGGTCCTCACTACGGCGAACACTGTTCACGTACATTGTTCGTGAACTTGTCAGCTAACCCTGTTATTCACCGCTTTTCGCCGTAGTGTGGACGAGAAATAGCAGAGTTCGCTAACAAATGACTCTCCTAATTGGCGTAAAATCTTAAAAGTAGCCCTGCTGGGTTAGGCGAGAACTGTGTTCGGCGAATAACATCGCCTTTTTCCTCGTTCTTGTCTCTTTCCAAACCTTTGGAGCTTGGGCATTGCTATTCTTTCCAGTTTATGGGGCTGGTCTTTATGACCACCCGCAGGTAAGTACATACTCCAAAGGGATTATATGCGTGACCGAAGTCAACATTATTTTCTTATTATTCATTCAAGTTTGTATATTCTTTTTATTGTATCTTGATGAAGATATATGCGATATATTGGCGAGATTTTCCTGATAAAAATGACACCAAACACGACACAATTCAGACAGCTTTTACGATATGCAATATTTTTATAATATTAACACTTGTTTATGCGAGCCAGTGTAACCAATTAGAAAATCTGTTCGGAAATAGGAAACAGATTGTAAAATTCTTGTCAGGAGATAATAAGCGAACTGTCGTTAAATTTAAAATGCAAGATATATTATTTTAAGCTACTTTGGGAGCATTTAGACGAAGTTCGGAAGATACATCTGTGTGCTTTGAATATGGAGGAGCTCCAGTTTTAGGCAACAAAATAATTTTGAAGTGTATTTTCTTTTTATTATTTTTATCATTATTATTATGCGCATAACATTACGAATATATATATGAATGGATGAAAAGGTGGATGGACGGATGTATCAGTAAATATGTGTATATATCAATGTATATAAATAAAATCTGTCACTGAGTAGCTTAAACAAGTGTTAACATTATAAAAAAATATCTATTACTTATCATAAGCGAAACTCCAAATTGTCTGAATTGCATCGTGTTTGATATCATTTTTATCAGGAAAATCTCGCCAATATATTGCATACATTTTCAACAAGATACAACAAAAAAAACATAAAAAAATAAAGGAGTCAAAAGTGTCAGAACAGAATTCCGAATTGACTTCAGCGACAGTCGCGGAAAAAGTAGGAAACTCCGGGACAAGGATAAAGAGGGTGATACAACAATTGCAGGAGAGACGAGGACAGGGCGATTAGGCTAGCATGATTTTTTTCAATGATATTAAAGCAAAGAAGCAATATTTTCTAATAATTCTGGTTTTAATATATTCGTACGGTAGCTTGGCCCAGTGATGGACATTCGTGGGATTTTTCTTGATCATGCGCATTGGAGCGAACGTTGCAGTCCTCACTGCTGTATACACTTACTTAAAATTTAAGGTACCATTGGATTCCAGTAAGGAACAAAATATAATGTCCTCTTCTTTTCCTCGATGATTCCTGACGTGGACGCGTGCGGTTCATTATACATTTTTTTTTAATTTTCCCTAATATTACACTCACGAACACTAACACTCTTGTACTTAATTTGTCCGTTAAAAACGCGGGAAAATTGCACAGGCCCTTTAAATGCACCTCCTCTGGCGGTTTGGATACATGTATGGTAGCAGACGACATGTAGCTGTGACGTCGCTTATGCATGCGCAGAAAGGAATTTCTCGAAGGAAAAATCCCACAAATATAAAAAATATATTTATTTTAATTTGTATTGATTATAAGGATAAAGTATACTTTTTACAGACAAGAAGAACTAATTAAGTATTGTAAAGAAAAAGGGATACATGTACAAGCATATTCTTCTTTGGGAACTAGTAGCAAAACTAATCTTTTAAAAGACCCAACTGTAACAATAGCTTCTCGACTTAATGTATCACCAGCTAGATTACTTTTGAAGTGGGCTTTGCAACAAAACATTGATATTATTCCCAAAGCAGTAAAAAGAGAACATATAAGAGATAATATACAACTGAATTTTACCATTGATAAAGAAGACATGAAAGTTCTATCTTCTTTACCTCAACATAAATATTGTTGGGATCCATCAAATGTATATTAAACAAGTTTTAAAATAAATCTTCAAATAATTGTATATAATTACCTTAAAGATAACAATTTCATATCAATTATAATAGCATGGAAGATTTTGCAGATGAGATTGCAAAGCTTTGTATAGATAAATATGTATATAAAACTTGGTAAATCTGGTAAACCAACAGAGACAGAATGGGCTGTATTGTCGGGTATACAAGGTGTCTCGAAAATGTTGTAACACCTTGAAATGGGTGCTTTGAGAGGTGATTTGAAACAACTTTTTCCTTAGCGAAAATGTTGTCCGAGGCTTCGTTAAGGAGATATTAACAGAAAACACTGGCCAATCAGAGCGCGCGTATACCGTTGGAGCGGCCGCGGTAGCAAATGCTACATGCTAAGCTGCTGCGTCAATGTCCTTCGATGCACGTCGAGTCATTTGTTCACGTACGTGCGTGGTCGCTTAGCAGCGTAGCCTTCGCTACCACGGCCGCTCCAACGGTATCCGTGCGCCCTGATTGGTCAGTTTTTTCCGTTGATATCTCCTCAACGATGACTCTGACAACATTTTCGCTAAGGAAAAAGTTGTTTCAAAGCCCCTCCCGAACCAACCATTTCATGGGTGTGAACCACCCATTTCAACAACATTTTTGAGACACCCTGTAGTATTAAGGCTGCGCAGGAGCTAAACTAGCGCCACCAACGAAAAGCAACGGAGAATAGGCGAACCAAAGAATATTAGATAATACTCTAATACTCAAAGAGTATTAGATAATACTCCAATACTCTTTGAGGTGAACTACGAAACAGTTTTTCGCGTTTTTTATGCACAATAATGAAAACAAACACATAATGATTATGCATTTCGTAATCAGGGGAAGTAAATCTATCGACCTATCAAGCGTTTGTTTCGAAAATTTACAAAAAAAAATTTGTTCTTTAAAAACATATTTTTATCATATTTTAAAGATGAAATTGCAAAATCGGGCATTGGAGTGGCATGCGGGTGATGTAAAAAATATTTTAGAAAAAAATCGTGAGAAAATATTGCTTCTTCTCATCAAAAAACTTGATGAGCTTCGTTGCTGTGAAATCTTGATGATTTGAATGGCAATATGGTTGCTCCGCTATCACGCTGTCCACTGCAGCGCTGCTGTCGTTTCTGCTGCGGTTGTTGCGCTAGTAGTCTAAGACGCTTTTCATCATGGTTCAGTATCGTAGTAAGTTTAAAAAATGCCCGCGGTCATACATTTTTCTTTTAAGTAGGTGTGTATATATAGAAATTGGTAAAAAACATTATGTACGTGTAAACTAACTTGAATTGATTACAATAGATTGAAAAAATTGTCTTTTGCGATGATGAAAAAAGTAGGTATAGCTAGTATGAACGTAATAAGATAGACAAAAGCATACGCATAATGAAATATAAGTGTTATTGAAAGAGAGTAAATGGTAAAAGTGCAGTAGTAAAAAATATATATATACATGTCGAATAGAGTAACCTCCTCGAACTACTGGAATTGCCTAATTCTATATTACATCTATAGATATAAATTTAATAATGGAAAATAAGCAATATATTTACAAAAATGTTATACTTGTATTTGATTTTTACATTAAAATTATTTTGGAATATGGGGAATTGTTAAAAGATAACACGCTAAAATACTGGCGGTCTCACCAGGGCGCGCCTGTACAGAAAATCAGCCCAAGTGGCCTGGTCATAAATTAAACTAAACTAAACTAAGCTAAAACTACGTTACAATGTACTTATGCCTATCCTATAGCTAACGCTCTCTCTCTCTCTCTCTTTCACACACACGCACACATTATCACTCCTACGGTATTGTAGTATGCGGCAAAAGGTATGTATAAGAACGTTGAGTATGTAAAACCAGCAAGGAGCGACTCTCTTTCGTTTCCGAAAAATAAATTTTTAAGAATATCTAAATTTCGATTGACGAGTGTCAATCGTATAAGTGTTGGAGATGTCATAGAAGCAGCGTTATAAACTACAAATTACAGCTAAAATTATCGACCAAAAACTGGAACTTCAACATGAGCTTTCAATAACTATCCATGAAATAAATATATAGGAATCTTAATAAAAAAAGATAATATTTGTAATAAAATTTCGATCAAAAAAGCCGCGGATCCTATACATATAAGTGATATAAGGAACTCGACGGTCGGCCACGTTACCGAAAAGGCTGAGCGATAAGGCGCCAGTCTTATAAACAAGAGACGAATGGGCGAGGACCTGAACGGACAAGGGATCACTCGCTATTCGGCACTCAACGAAAAGCGATCTACATTACCGGACAAGCAAACCGGAACGATTTTTCAAATGCTCATAACTATGAGAGTTTTCAACCGATTTCGGTGAAACTTCGCGAGGAATAGTCTTCAAGTGTCTTCTGGGCGTGTGCAAAGTAGCATTGGCGAAGGTAAAAGTGAAGGGGTTAATTCAACCCCCTAAAGGGGAGGGTGTAAAAAAACGCCTCTTTGAAACAGGCCAGGGATGACGGAAGGCGTTGAAAAGTTCAAAAAAATCTTTGGGGGGACTCTCCTTGATGCCCCCTACAAAATGCACCCCTTTGAAATCCCTCTCGGACAAACCCACCCCCCCACAAACCCCCAGCCCCTAAAATCCACAATTTTTGAACGACGGTCTCGATTTTGGACTCAATACATTCTCTGGACTCCCCTGATCCAGAAAATGCTATCACTCATACCGTGCACCCCCTAGGCACCCTTTGGGGGGGGGGGTGGGACAGCTCGCACATTTTCAACCCCCTTCGTAAGGGAGCACTTCCACACATCTGAGGGCGATGAAATTCACCATGTTTGTTCTCGATACGTTAAGGATGAATGCCGGAAAGGTCCCGTTTCGAAAACTGCTCCCGGAGCTGAAGGGAGGGGGGTAGAGGTAGGGGTGATCCACCCCCAAGTGTAAGGGTTGGAACGTTGTTTCGTTGGGTGAATTACATGTCCAACAGTCCAAACCATTGGAGCGACACAGTTTTGATGTCTTTTTCACGCGTGAATGGCAAAAAAATTCGAAAATGCCGTTTTTTGGGAAAACCCACCCCCAACTTCAGACCCATCTGCAGGGTGAACGAGCAATCCCACGTCAACGCCGTTCATGGTATCAGATGCGCGAATGCTTTATTAACAGGTCCCCAAAAATTCAGATTTTTTCAATCACGCTTTCGTTGTCAAATCGGAGCAGATTTGAAAGACTAGTAAGTGTGCCGGACGGAGTCGGCATGCAGAAGCTCCTGGCGAATAGGCAATCTGCCATTCTCCCGCTTTCCCTGCTTAGGCGTTTCTCACACGATCGTACCGCGCTCCTACTGCCCAAGCGGTAGATCGATTATCGACCGTGAAAGCCACGAAACGAGCCTGTTTCAAAGAGGCGTTTTTTTACACCCTACCCTTTAGGGGGGTGAATTAATCCCTTCACTTTAACCCTCGCCAATGCAACTTTGCACACACCCAGAAGACACTGAAGACTATTCCTCGCGAAGTTTCTCCGAAATTGGTTGAAAACTCTCATAGTTAAGAGCATTTGAAAAATCGTTCCGGTTTGCTTGTCCGTTAGTGTAAAATAGAATAGTAGAATAAACCATACCATTAGAAGACATCCTATTAATGTTAATAAAGTCACTCTTATGGTTACAATTATTAATCTTTTGTTAATATAAATAAATGTAAATTTATTTATATTTAAATTATCATTATTTAACCATATTTCTAATATAAAAAATAAATATTACTAAAGGGAAAGAAGAAAATAATGTGTAAAATATAAAATAATATCTCGATATTAATCGTATAATTTCTAATCCTCAATAAACAATAATTATAAATGTTAAAATACTCTTACTCCATAATAAAAATAAAAGCTTATTAAATCTAAAGATACAAAAATGATCGATAAATAATAAAACATTACATAATAAAATATGAGTGTTCTCATATAAATTTAAATTTAAAATTATAATAATATATTTAACAATCATTACACTTAAAATTAATAATCTATAAGAGTCTCATCATTAGACGTGTTACGTTCCCCTTCTAAATTTCCTTATTTGGAGTCGGATGTGCGCACCCGGTATTCTTCGCGTAGGCATAGGAATTCGAGACTAATGCGAAGCTAGGGCGTAGTCCCTCGGAAATCTCGGAATCGTGCAATATACTTCCCCGCCACGCCTTGGCTTATGATTTTTGGGTATAAAAAGGGTGACGACGAAGGCATATCGGGTCTAGTCAAAGACTAGAAAGGGTTCTGTACACTTCTGTGCGTGCTCTTACGAACTGTCTACACGAGAAAACTTAGTGAGATCGGGTTCAAGTCCCCTTCGAGCAGTCGTCCCCCGTTTGCTCGCGTTCGTGAAAACCGAGAAGGATTAGATTCTAGCTTCGCGGAATCGAAACTATATTTTAAACTCAGTTCATACTTGTAACATAGCTTACCATTAGTACAACGCGACAATTACTCTTATAACAATTGTAAGTCCCGGTGCATATCAGAATATATATATATATAATCGTTTTTAATTAGTGTTGCTCAATTATAATACCCAGTCCAGCACCCACTAAGGTGTACCTTTGCCGCTCGAGGTACATCAAAAAACTGTTACGAGGCCTAATACTAACATTTCCTGCGGCTCCCCACGTTAGCCATACGTGGGTTCGTCCCCATATCACCTTCCTGAGGCTCCCTACGTTAGCCATGCATAGGTTCGTCTCCGCGTCTATTTCCTCAAGGCACCCAGTGTTACCTAACAACACTGGTCAAGCCATTAACAAAACCATATTCCAATAGAAAAGCCTTGGCTACGCAGCTGTCCCCTCCGACTCGTAACAGACGCCTGCCCGGAGAAGGGAGAGTATTGAATATCCTAATATTGAACTTAGACAAATTTGAACATTCGTGAAATCTTAATTGGCATAAATTAATATTTTAATATTTATAAATAGTTAATGGTATAATAGTTGTTGGATCTCGTCCTCCTGGAAATCCTGTAGAATATGCGGGGAATGAGATGGAGTGGGCATCACCGGAGTGAATGAAAACAACATATTTAATAAGAATGGAAGTGAATAATATTTATTTTTATCTGATTAAGAAACTCTACTCTAAAAGGCACCGGCAGTAAAAACCCCCAGTCAAAGGTGAGGAAAAAGCCTGGTCCCTAATCAAATAAAACAAACTTGACTATATCTCGAACGAATGGATAAAAAATAATGAACAAAACGCATTTCCAACGTTGTTGCAATTGAATGATCATTCAAATATAAATCTAACAAACGCGAGAGAGCTCTCTCTTACCGTAGTCGCAGTCAAATGGCGCCCTGTCGACGTCGTAGCCGCTCGCCGTGGTCCAGGTGAAGAATGCTCTGACCCTAGAGCCTGCACGGCTAGCCAAATGGATCAGTTCAGCCGATCGCCGAACTGCGCCGTTCCCAAATTGCACGCAGCTAATCGACTCAATTCTTCAAACGATCGCCGAGCCGTGCACACCAACGACAGCAACCTTGCTTCTCTTTTGCGGAGCCACGCACGAACGCCAACACCTCGGACAACGCAAACGCCACTCGGCCGGACTCTCGTCGATTTACAAGAAAACAAGCTTGCCGGAAAAACGCTCTTTTCTACGCACCGTCAACGATTTGAATGAACGCGTGGGCCTCGTCTCCGTCCGGCCCTTTCCCTTCTCGCCGCTCGAGTCGGCGCACCGCAGCGTGGCATTTTCCTTATGCCATTTTCCGCGCGGCGTCCAAATTCAAAGCAGGCCACTCGAGCGCCATACGCAGGCGCTCGCGCCGGGAATAAATAAAAATGCAATAATTCATTCTATAAACATATATTTCCTTACAACCTACAGGGTTCACAGAACCGTAAACAATAGTTAATGGTATAATAGTTATGAATATTTAAATATTAATTTATTCCAATTAATATTTCACAAATGTTCAAATTTGACTAAGTTCAATATTAGGATATTCAATTAATTAATATAATAAATGTTCTTGTAATTAGTCAAACTAAAATTTGGTTTAATGACAAAATATACATGTTCCAATTTTATAATTCTCATATATAAGTTAACTTACTAAAATTGAAATTGAAATAAATAATTTCAATTTAAGAAATTTATAAATTTTTCTACATGGGAACATCATGAAATCATCTCGATCGGTTTCTAGTTGCCGAGTTAGATCAAAGAGTAGGAATTTCGCAATAACAATACTTACAAACATTTAAAAAGACCATAATTTATATCTACAGTACACGTCTATATGCGCAAATATACACTTCCTTACTCCTGTATAATTATGTATAACTATACTTTACAACCGCCGAATAAACAGTAAACACCGCTTGAAAAGTTATTCGACCCTTATCCGATAATTTCGGATAAAGATAAAAGTATGAAAGTTATCCCACGCGACGAGTGAAACTTCAGTTAAAGATAAAAGTGCGAAAATAACCTACGGGTGAATATCTCTGGAGAGAAACCAGGTACCTCTAGCGGTTGGTTAAAGTTAAAAATGGGAAAACTACCCAACGAGTGAAACTCTCTGCACTTAACGCAGGTATCTTTACCCGTTTGATAAAGTTAAAAGTGCGAAAAGTATCTTACGATTGAAACTTTCTGCAGATAAAGCAGGTATCTTTAGCCTTTGAATAAAAATAATTTAGGTCATCTTTATCTTTTGATTTACTTCGAATACATTTTTTTATCCGGCAGTCATCGAACAAAGATAAAGTTATGTATCTTTATTCGACGAGTAAGAGATACAAATTTTTCATCTTTATTCGATATTTAAAATTTTTATTTAGATAAAGATTTTGCCCATCTCTGGAAAAAACCAAGTATCATAAAAAAGACGTAGCAAACTAGACCCAAAGAAGGCCGACCATCATTTTCCGTATTTCTTATCGGATCTTAACGGATGTATTACCAATCGATTCCTTATGTTCTTCCGATGAAAACGGTACCAGACACGATACAATTCAGATTATTTAGAAGGAAATTATATGGAAAAAATGATTTGCACACTTTTTGCCTATCTTCGTTAAGAATAGTCCGATTTACATAGTGTTTAGTAGCGTTTTCATCAGGAAAACGTAAGGAATCCATCGGCGTTACTCCCGTAATAATACGATGCATATGAAGTGAAATCGGGTGATTACTGAAAGTCATAAACCAACAGTTGAACCATCCAAAGCGCACGTGTGCCGACTTTAACCCACGACGGACCTCAAAGGGTCCGAGCATTAAAGTGTGAAATGTTTGTCATGATAAGTTTACTTTTTGTTGTATTTTATAAAAGTTAAAGAAACAAATTGCACTACTGAATTCCTGATGTTGTACTGATGAAAACGATACCAAACACGATATAATATCGATTAATTTAAAATTTTTCTGCTGTGTAACAGCGTGATATGTAGAATTTACATTACGCGAATAATTAAATTTATTTAATTCATTTCGATTAGAAATAAATGTATTGCTTAACTAACAATTATTCATAAACAAATTTCATAATAATATTTTCTTTACATAAAGAAATAAGTGTTTTGCTTCACATTTTTCAATTTTCATATTTTATTCGACCAGTGAAAATATTTTTTTTTCCAATTCGGCCCGGGAGCAAAAATAGTTGGCCATGCCTGGTCTAAATCATGTGGAAAACCGTGTGTAGACTGACGATATAGTAACAACAGAACAGACGACGTCAACGCCACAACGGAAAGCGCGATAGCGAGGCAGCCATATTGCCATACAAATCATCAAGATTTCACAGCAACGAAGCTCATCAAGTTCTTTGAACTGAAGAAGCAATATTTTCTCATGATTCTTTTTCTAAAATATTCTTTACATCACTCCGCATGCCATTCCAACGCCCGATTTTGCAATTTCGGTCTTGAAACTTTATAAATAATAAAAGTATGGTTTTTTCTTTTCTTATAGATGAAATTTGTTTACAAACACTTTTTCCAAAATCGGGCCTGGAGTGGCATGCGCCAAGATATAAGGAATATTTTAAAACCAGAATTAATAGAAAATATTGATTCTTTGCTTCAATATCCTTGACAAGAATCATGCTAGCTTAATCGTCCTGTCCTCGTCTCTCCTGCAATTGTTGTATCGCCCTCTTTGTCCTTGTCCCGGAGTTTCCTGCTTTTTCCGTAACTGTCGTTGAAGTCAACTCGAAGTTTGACTCTGGCTCCTGCATGGTTTATTATCTTTAGTAGCTCTTGCTACAGGAACGAAGTGTTTAGGAGAAATAGATTTAATAAATACAGAATTATATAAAGATGGTTGTAGATTAAATGATTCTCATGCGGAAGTTCTAGACAGACGTGCCTTTTTAAGATATTTATATGAACAGATTAATTTATTGCTTGATGATACTAAAAGCGATGTTTTTACAAAGGACAATAAGAAAAAATTTATACTGAACAACGGAATATCATTCCATTTTTTCACAAGCCAAACACCATGTGGAGATTCTTCTATGGAGATTGTTCTATATTTCCAAACGATGAGTTCTGTGAAAATGATACACCACCGATGAAAATAAGAAAACATGATGATGCAGTAGAAGTAATCATGGAATCATATAATGATAAAATTTTTTTCCAAAAAATTATTTTATTTCACTCTTTTTAGTGGCAATATATAACCGATAGATTTCATGCAATAGCAATAGTTATGAGCAATATACAGGGTGTCTCAAAAATGTTGGATGTTCTTGAATGGGGTGTTTTGGGGGGGTGATTTGAAACAATTTTTCCTTAGCGAGAATGGTGTTGGAGGCTTCGTTAAGGAGATATTCCAGAAACAAAAACCCCCGACCAATCAGAGCGCGAGTATGCCGGTGCAGCGTCTGCGAAGCCTACGCTACCGCAGGCACTCCACCGGCATACTTGCGTTCTGATTGGTCGGAGGTTTCTGTCAATATTTCCTTAACGAAGCCTCGAACACCATTCTCGCTAAGGAAAAATTGTTTCAAATCCCCCCCCCCCCCCCCCAAAAACACCCCATTCAAGAACATCCAACATTTTTGGGACATCCTGTATTGTTGTAAATGGGATTATCAGGAATAAATGTGAAAGGATTGATTGCGTTTGGTAAATTCCTTATTGAGCTACACCAGAGCATAACAATTTTGCATCAACAACGGTTTCAAACAATGGAAGTGCCCATACATTTCTGCAAATGGGAACATCACGAATTCATCTATCATGAAATGCGGAAAAATCCATCTCGATTGGTTAATTCCGTGCCGAATTTCAGCAAAGAAAAGGAATTTTCCAATAGCAATAGTTATAAACAATTAAAAAATTCATAAATTTTTGGAAATATGATCATCGCGAAAACCTGTACGGCAGCAAAATGTAAGGGATTTCCGCGATTTCAGGCCAAACATACGTGAAATAGTACGCTCTTTGCAATAAAAAGTGATATAAAGTGATAAAAAACAAACTAAGAACAAATGTTTTGTTATGAGACCAAATGACAAATGCTTTTCTAGATGCAAGAAGTTTCAATCTGATTGGTCCATCCATCTCGGAGTAAGAAGCAAGACAAAATTTTTCTGTTTTTTAAAATCCGTTTAAAAAAATACGGCTATAAATGACAACTCACAAAATGTTTCTTTTACGCGACCAACTGGAAGAAATATTCGACAAGATGCAAGAGGTTTCACTCCAATTCCTCAAGCCATCTCGACATAATCGACAAGCATACCTAAAAATCACGGTTTTTTGGTAAAAAGACGGGTAAAAAATGACAAATCGCAAAAAGTCTTAATAGCAAGATCATCGGGGGAACATGCTCTACAAGATGCAACAGGATTCATTCCGCTTGGTCAAGCCATCCCGGCGTAATCGGTTAACAGACATAAAAAAAAAAAAAAAAAAAAAAAAATACATGTCGAATTGAGTAACCTCCTCCTTTTCGAAGGCGGTTAAAAAAGGTACAGATAATCAAAGACATTTATAGAACGGGTGCAAAATGCGTTAAAACTGAACAATACCAAGATCCTCATCTAGCTGGGGTGAATTATCATGTGATTGGACCATTGCATACTAAACCAGGAAGGGGTAATCCAACTCTTAGCTTGTCTTGTTCTGACAAAATAGCAAAGTAAATAAAACTGGATAAAGCTACAGCTCCTTCTAAATATATATGTAGAAATTATGCAGTAATTGCATTTTTAACCGACTTTGAAAAGGAGGAGGTTACTCAATTCGACATGTATATTTTTTTTTTTTTTATATGTATGTTATATAATTTTTAGGTGGAACATTCATGGATTACAAGGTTCGCTTTTATCAATACTGATACCTTCAATAAAAATGGAAACTATCACAGTTGAAGGCAAATGTCCTTTTCCCTTTGAAGCGATGGAACGTGGATTACATAAGCGATTCAATAAGGAGGAAACACCTGGATCGAAAATCATGCAGGCTAAATTTTCTTTTCAACAATAGAAAAATCACAAAAGAAAGTACCCATGTCCATTAAGTGTGGTATTATATCATATGGTGTGCTATAAGATATCGGTACATTTTTAATATTTTGATATTGTAGTATAATCAACTATAATTAGTATGAAAAACCAAAGTAATGTTATTAATTTCATTTTCAGTAATACGCAAATAGCAGTTGAAGGTAGAAAACAGGGAGCTACTAAAAAAAGAAAGGTTATAATTTACTCGTAACTAGGCACGCTCTTTTTGAAACATTCTTACACACTTATAACAGGTATATAAATGTTGATTGCAATATAAGACATCCAAAAATAAATATATTTATATATACAGGGTGTCCCAAAAGTCGGAGAGGCGCCGGAAATGGGGGGTAGCTGAGACGATTCTGAACAACAATTTCCTTTGCAAAAATGTCGAATGGAGCTTCGTTAAGGAGATATTAAGAGAAAACCCCGACCAATCAAAGCGCGCGTAGACCGTTCGAGCGGCCGTGGTAGCGAAGGCTACGCGCTGACGGCCGCACTTGTACGCGAACAAGTGACTCGACGTGCATCGAAGGACATTGCCGCTGCCGCCTAGCGCGTAAAGTCACGTCGATCGTCTTCAGAGCTGCGCTTCAGTGAGATCGGGCTTCAGATGCCTTTCGATCAACATTAATCATATAGATCCGCGAAGACGGTACAAAATCTATTACGGCATAGAAGCATTCTCGACCGCCGCATCGCCAGTGCGTTAACACCGTGCAATAATTAGGTAATTAAATTCATACACTAACCGCGACAATAGGACACTGCAAAATTGTATTATTAGAATTATTCAGTTTTGAATATATAATCATTTGTTAACCTTAAAAGGTCTGTTAAATCGTTATTAAACCTTCACCATTGGAATAAGCAATCCTAACCAGTGTAACGACCCCCAACATAATAACTTTACCGCTCGAGTTATTATTTGTTTAGAATTAATAGTTGCGAGGCTTTATCCACGACGCGTATTATATTCCAACGATACGATTCAATCCTTACCTAACCTTCCCAACGGTTACCCTTTACCGGGAGATACCGATCCTACGGTTACCCTTAATTGGGAGATACCAATTCCCAGCAGCTATCTGGTTTCGCGTCAGAGTCGTCTGCGATTTCTACTCCATCCTCAATCTTTGGATCCATTGAAATAAACAGGACTAATCGTATCTTCTTCGATTCTTGAATTCAACCCACTCACAGGGCTCACACGCGCGTTGCTATCGCCCTGGCTCGTAACAATATATACATAAAGCATATTATTGTTTTTTTTTTATGCAGTACACAGATTTAGAGAATTTCGTATATTGAATATATATTTCTATTAAAATGATCTGTTACAACAATTCATGAAACTGAAGTGCGGGGTTTCTACAGATATACAAATACAAAGAGTGCAGCTCAGTGCAGATGGTGCAGGTACGATGTTGACGCATGCGCAGAGAGGACGAATATCACTCTATACCTTTCTCTCTCGCACAGACTTTGGACACACTTTGGGTCTATACAGAACAAAGCAAATCCTCCTCCATTTCCATATACTCAAAGACGCCACCGCGTATACTTGGCGCTGGAGCTACCGCGTATTTTTACTCGTAAACCGGCTCTTCCAACTTAACCTGAAACTCCTTTCATTAATATCTCATCACGCCTGCAATATTTTCTAAATTTAAAGACATTTTCCTAATGTAAATCGCATATAAGCTTTCGAATAAAACCAAAATCAGTAAAACCAATCCACGTACAATAGAGATATCGTAATATCATGTCATGAATCTGTCAGAAACGGTATTTTTTCGTATGATTTTCCTTTCGTCAACCCTTAGCCAATAGGAGCTAAGCTAAAGCCGAGTGTTGTTCGTCGATTATCGGAATCATTCGGTTCGGCATGGCTCCTACAGACCGTGATCGAAATAGATCCTGCCTAGTGTCAAAAGTTTTTACTCTGTTGCATTATTAATTATATTTATATCAGCAAAATGTTTTCAATTTAGACTTGTTATGTAGGGTTTAATAACAAATAGTAGCCAGTGTTGTAAAATGTTGATTAATCTTGATTACAAGGTAAGTTGTCAAAATCTGAACTGTCAGACACCTTTTTTCACACAGAAAACTATTTTTAATAGAGATCCATACCACCAAAGTGATTTTAATTTAGACTTTTTATGTAGAGCTTATAGAAACGAAGGGAACTCACAGGCTTGGAGGTTGTCCAGAGAAAGTTGTAAATGGTGAAACATCTTAATTAATTTTATAATCTAATACAATATATTGTGCGTAAGTAATAGTTATGTAGAGCTTTAATCTAATACAATATATTGTGCGTAAGTAATAGTGGACCTCTTCGTTCATTTTCTCACTTCATCATTAACATTTAAATTCCTTGTAACAAGAAAAAAAAATTGCTGGTATTTACATTACTTCATAAATTGAACGACTAAATGTTTATAATTAATAAATTATATCGCATGAAATATATATATTCGCTTTTGCTACCCCATCTCCCTTTCTTTTTCTCTATTCAATTAAAAAAATAATAATTTTGATTATTTATCTAAAGCTTATAAAAATCGTGTGGTACACTTTGCACTGCCTAAGATGTTGAAAAAACACAATTTCACAGGATGGATCAACCTGAAAGGTCCTTGCAATAATTGTGAACACATAACAACAACACATAATGAAGAAAGTCAATATAACTGTTTCCAAACACATAATGAAGAAAGTCAATATAACTGCTTCCAAACAAGTTTTTATTGCAAAATTACTTTTGTTCGATCATATTAATAGTGGTACAACGAAAGTGGAGAATTTCTGCATCAAAGCAATATCTATTACTAAAATACAGACTAAAATGGGAGATCACTATTATAAACTTGAGGCAGCGATTCCCCACCACGGTAAAAGTATTTCTGATGGTCATTACACAAGTATGGGAAGAGGTAAAGGCACAACATGGGCAGCCGTTGATGATT
The DNA here is from genome assembly GCF_026225885.1 of Hylaeus anthracinus. Lineage (NCBI taxonomy): Eukaryota > Metazoa > Arthropoda > Insecta > Hymenoptera > Colletidae > Hylaeus > Hylaeus anthracinus. Next base: position 15,315,665 of record NW_026534341.1, on the reverse strand, counting down.
TACGAGTAGAAAAACAAGTTTGGCAACGAAATGCTAAAGATGCATACATATTTTTCTTTGGTCCATGTTAATTGTAGTTGTTATTCTAGTTCAATGTTCAATATGTTCAGCGCCATAAGCTGCTTCGCGCACCGTGAACTCTACACAAAGTATTATACATATACAGGGTGTCCGAAAAATGTTGGAGGTCCTTGAAAAGGGTGGTTCGAGGGATGATTTGAAACAACTTTTTCCTTAGCGAAAATGTTGTTCGAGGGTTCGTTAAGCAGATATTAACAAAAAACCCCGACTAATCAGAGCGTGCGTATACCGTTGGAGCGGTCGCGGTAGCGAAGGCTACGCGCTAAGCGGCCGCGCTCGTACGCGAACAAGTGACACGATGTACATCGAAGGACGTTTGCGTAAAAATCACCCCCCGAACCACCCCTTTCAAGGACCTCCAACATTTTTGGAATACGCTGTATATACGGAAGTATTGACGTGTTCAAATTAACGAAACGAGCCTTTCCTTCGCACTTTTATGACAGAGCGTTTTTGACATTCCTAATGAAATTCGCCCCTTTCACGCACTATTGTAAGTAAATAGCCTACTATTTGTTGAAATCAACTGAAGAGATTATTTTATTTTATTTCAATTTTATTATTTCAGGAAGGATCTCTTATTCGGTACGATATTTTCAATAAATAAGTTATAAATGTTATAAAAAAATAATTTTTATTACTTATTTTGTATGCACAAAGTCTCAGATATGTCCCCTAATTGTAACAAATAAGAAAAAGTTGGTATAAATACATATGTATATGACTTCATTCAGAAAATATTTGTTCCGCTTTTTAGGGTCAAACACTCCACTGTGCATTCGCACGACCATCGTTTGATCATGGATCGACACCACTCGGAAAGCGTTCGTGCGCGCACAGGTTCTGCGCACACGCATAAACGGTACGTACTGATAGCGTTCATGCGCCGAGACCGTTCGTGCGTGGAAAAATGCTCTAGTCAGTACGAGGCTTCAGAAAGCATCAAGCATCAGCGTCGTGTGGTAGTGAAAAGTGAGTGAATCGAGCTGAAGAAAAGAAATCGTTGTATCGTATCGACGCTTCTGAAAAACAGTCGCACGTACAATTTACGGTGCCGGTAACAACTTTTCCGCAGTAACAAATATTAAGTCATTACTACAAATCTTTAGTGTAATCCAAATCCAGCACGAAAGATGGAGTGGAGTAATGAGATGGCACTCCAACTTATCGACGCATACAAAAAATACCCTCTGTTGTGGAATACAAAAGATCCGTACCACTTTTCTCGCAGCAAGAAGATGGACGCATGGGAATCGATAGGAGCAAGTTTCGGAATGCCGGCCGTCCATGTGAAACAAAAAATAAGCAGCCTGTTGGGATCCTTTCGTCGGGAGAAAGCAAAGGGTGCAAGTAGTATTCGTACGGGAAAAGGTATTTATATATTTCTATGTTCGATTATTAAATGTACATATTGTATACAATTGCAATTAATAGGAAATAATTTTTTATTGACAGCTCGCAAAGCCGTATACAACTCAAAGTGGTTCGCTTTCGAACGAATGAGCTTCCTGTTGGACAAGGACAAACCGCGGACAACAGTAGACACGAATAAGGTACGTAAAAAATCGTAACAGTTAATGAATTTTATGCATATTTATCTTGCCATTCTAAACGTCCATTAGTAATAAAGTACTTTAAAGTACTTTGTCGCGAATTTCTTGACCACGTAGTGGTAATCTCCGAGGAACACTTCTTATTGAAATTAGTGAAATTGGTTCTTTTCCTTGTCTTCAATTACCTTCGACGAATACTCCAATTTGTTCAGAGTCAAAAGTCCCTGCGGGTGTATACATATAATGAACATGAAATATTATTTCTCCTTAAAAAATTGTGAAAGTAAATACTGCCGAAGAAATCCGAAACACGTTTTCAATTACTCGTCGAGTTCTACTGACAAAAGAACACCGGTAACTGTTACACCCCGATTTTGATGAAACTTTATACACTTGTTCGTAGGACCTTCCTATGAATTACACCAGAGGTCGGAATTTTTTCCACGCGGCGGCCGTTTTTCGAGAGCTACGCCTACCAGCTTCCCCTTACCGCGCAAAGGGCCTAAAGCTGACCGAGGCGCAGGACCGTCGCATATCCCGAATAGTGCGGCGGGCCCATTTACTAGACGGGAAGTAATGAAGGAGCGGGCCCGCCGCACAATTCGGGACATGCGACGGTCCTGCGCCTCGGTCAGCTTGCCGGTCCTCCGTGCGGTAAGGGAAAGCTGGTAGGCGTGACTTGAAAATCGGCCACCGCATGGAAAAAATTCCGACCTCTAAATTACACCATCTTCAGTTCGTGCCACTTTTGCGTTTCAAGAAAGAAATTATATCTTTTGTCCGAACCGCCCCGTTTATTGCACCAGTATTAAAAAATTTGTGTTCTTTTATACTGAATCCAACTGTGCACAGAGTGTCCCAAAAATGTTGTAAAACCTTGAAAAGAATGGTTCGGGAGGTGATTTGAAACAACTTTTTCCTTAGCGAAAATGTTGTCCGAGGCTTCGTTGAGAAGATATTAACGGAAAACACTGACCAATCAGAGTGCGAGGATGCCGTTGGAGCGGCCGCGTCAAGGTCCTTCGATGCACGTCGAGTCACTTGTTCGCGTACGAGCGCGGCCGCTCAGCGCGTAGCCTTCGCTACCGCGACCGCTCCAACGGTATACGCGCGCTCTGATTGGTCAGTGTTTTCCGTTAATATCTCCTCAACGAAGCCTCGGACAACATTTTCGCTAAGGAAAAAGTTGTTTCAAATCACCTCCCGAACCACCCATTTCAAGGTGTTACAACATTTTTGGGACATCCTGTATATTACTTTATAACTACCATAATGGAAAATGATGTAATATTGTAAAATTGTCGCTCTAGTAGTCGATATTGAAACGAAATAAGTAACGTTTGTGATGAAATTCGTTAGTTTCGATACTTTAACGGATATTTACACACACTATATGCAGTGCCGGTTTTAACAATATTAGCACCCTGAGCAAGATTATTGTGGCGCCCATTCGGGGGTTAACATTTTTAAGAAAAAAAAGACAAGGTAATAATATCAAACGATGAATCCGTAGTTAGATTGTAAACATTGTTACACTATATAGCATGGAACAGACAATGAGAAAATATCGGTATACAATGTAGTGTTTGGAATTAGTTACACATTTCAGGCCGATTCTTGAGGCAACGCTTGCTGTATCTCCACTACCGGTCTAGCCGATCGTGCGCGCGACGCTGTATCTCAGGGGCGTTCTACGATAGATATGTCTCGTTCCATCCGCGCGATTAAAAATTTCCTTGCGCTGTCAGTATTTTTTATCGTCACAGATAATTAAAGTTACTAATATTATGTTTAGGTCTATAAACATCTTTTATATATACATATAGTAACAATAGTGTATCATATAATAATTGCAATTTTATCAATAGCTTTCCATATCACCCAAGAGGTATTATTGTTATACCATCCCTTGTATAATCAGCATCATCTAAGGCAAATACGACAATGTTGAATTGTGATTTATAATTGTAAAAATCGCTACCACTGTTGGCAGGTGCTTGCAATACCACATCCTTTCTATCTGTAGTGGCTAGCTGTAGACGTTTGAAAAGACATCGAACGTGCAAACGGCTAGCATGGTTTATGACACGAACCATAGCGAAACTGTTTTTGAGAAAGCCGTTATACCAAATAGAGTTTTTACAAAGCATGTTCGTAGCTAGAGTTTGCCAACGGCCTCGACGGTTAATCGCTAGTGTCATAAACTGACTTTCTTCAAGGGTCTTCGACGAGAAGTCAGGCGACCATTGGCTGGTCGTGTTACGGACCTAGGACCCTGGGAATATCCGCTGCGTTGCCACTTTCTCCAGCAAGCGCTACCCCCGTCAAATCGCAGCCCCGCTTCACGACAGCGTGCCACGGGCACACGAAGGGGGACGTCGGTAATTGGTCAACCCCACTTTTTAGGGGGTTGGTCAAAGACAACAACGAAGTAACTTTCGACACAGTATAGGTACAGTTCGTTGCTGGTTAGTTGGCTCGCGGAAGGTCGGCTCGTACGAACGACGCGAAAGTAATGGGCCTTACGCCTATCCAGCGTGAAAAATGGGGGAACCTGGGGAGATTTAGGAGGACCGAGCGTCCCTCTCTCTAGAGGACCGAGCGATCCTCTGCTTCGACCATATACAGGGTGTCCCAAAAATGTTGTAACGCCTTGAAAGGGGTGGTTCGGGAAGTGATTTGAAACAACTTTTTCCTTAGCGAAAATGTTGTCCGACGCTTCGTTGAAGAGATATTAACGGAAAACACTGACCAATCAGAGGGCGAATATGCCGATGGAGCGCTCGCGGTAGCGTATGAGCGCGGCCGCTTAGCGCGTAGTCTTCGCTACCACGGCCGCTCCACCAGCATCCTCACGCTCTGATTGGTCGGAGTTTATCGTTAATATCTCCTCAACGAAGCCTCCTACAACATTTTTGCTAAAGAAAAAGTTGTTTCAAGTCACTTCCCGAACTACCTCTTCCAAGGTGTTACAACATTTTTGGGACACCCTGTATACATGGACTGCTCAAACATACTCTTTATACACTGAGCAGAACGTAACCAAAATCTTGAGAGTGGTTGAGAGAGATTGAGACGTGACGCTAATGCAGATGTGCCGAATTCGAGAACTGTAGCAAAAATTCCATCTCGATGAGAGGCTAACTGCAGCTTCGACCAATGGTCGAAGAGTAGTTCGGCAACCGTCCAAAATTGCAATTCGCGCCTTTCCCCACTGCTATCGCCCATTGACTGTAGTGCTTGCGCACAACTGCTTTCTCGTAACTTTGGCATGGAAGATGTTGGTTACTGACTACACTATAGCTTGAGCAGTCCATGCATGTATGGTCATAGATCCTCTGTCCCCACCATACGTCTCTAGTTTGGGAGCCGCGAGCCAACTAACCAGCAATGAACTGTACAACCCGTAGCGTCACTCCGTGTCGGCACCTTTGATGTTGATGTCCGAGAACCGCCATGTTCCTGGTATGCACCGCGCGCATATTTAAACTGAGAGAAAAAGAAAGGCAATTGCAAACGGTATGTATAAAGTACTGAACATAAGTGCTGATTTCAAAGGTTAGCGAAATACTCAAAGGTATTCAATAAATAATATCACGCAGAGGAATTTCAACGAAATAGAATGAAACACAACACACCACACGTAACCACGCTGCCACAGTATGTTACTGTGATAAATTGAATCGACGTGTGACGCTGCGCGTGGTGTCGTATGGGTGTATGGCGGTATGGGAAGCACGTGGTGATTGATGGCCGCCTTCGGCTTCCTTCCCTGGATCTCCTTTAGATCCTTTAAGTAATTCGTCTCCGCCTAGTCCGCATACGTGTAGGCCGTGGTAGGTTAATAATCTGACTCCAGGAATGCGTTTTTAGGAAACACTTTATTTTTTATCACAATCTTGGTAGACAGAATGTCGAACGATTGTCCCCTCTGTTGCGTAGTAGGAACGCGTATTGCCGAGTACACCTCGTAGCGGTGAGGGTCCAGCGCGCGCTTGCGCATCACTCTTTATGCGCAAGAAGGTGAAGGCCAGGCCGGCGTCTACAGTCGGTTACTATTAGTACCATCTAGTGTACAATATAGGAAACAGCATCGTCGCCATGTTCTTGGTATGCAGATTTGCATGGAATGTGGAAAATTCCATGTTTTCAAATTTTTGCGATGTTTCCGGTCGATCATTTGACGTTGATGGCATCTGAAAAAATAGAAATAAAAATAAATGGTTATTAAAAGTAATGTAACAAATTGCAGGTGAAGGAAAACTACGACGAAAAAAGCAGCACACAACAGCCGTTACCAGACGTGGATCCGCTCACCAATTCAGCCAGCATTATGGAATCGGATAGCTCCTCCAACCAATCTCCAACGACTCCAGTTCCTCCGAAGCGTCGTTGGCGAGTTTCCGAGAGGAAGGATGATGGCAGATTGGAGAAGGCATTTCAAATTTTAAACACATCACTCCCGTGGGAGCAGCCGGACGAATGCGACACATACGGTAAACATGTGGCAAACAAATTGCGGAGTTACAGCAATCGCACACGTGTTCGAGTGGAGCACGCGATTAATAACATTTTGTTCGAGGCGGATATGGGAAACTATGAGGCTGCGAATAAATCACGAATTAGCAGCTAACCACGCATCTTTCTTTTGTGCGGACGCGTGGTTAGTTGAAAATTTATACTTTTATTATAAATATTGTTATTTTACTGATTGTAAATATTGTATATACAGTTTTTTATTTTATATTCAATAAACGAAGCCCCCGTTTGTATAGAATCAATTAATAAATGAATATTTTTAAATATGCATACTTTGTATGTTCTTTCAAAACTTCAATAACATAATACAAGGAATAAGAAAGGATATTTCGAAATTCAACCCCTAAAGGGGTAAAAAGGGGTTGCAATGTTTATATAAGGAATATTTTAGTTGTGGTCGGATTTGCATGAAACACATTTTTAGCTGCATATAAAAAATGAGTATCCATTGCTTTCAAAGCGTGCTATTGCAATTCTTTTACCATTTGCCACGACCTAGTTATGCGAATTGGAGTTTTCAACTCTCACTAATAGAGAACGCTTGAGGACGATCGACGAAGAGATAAGAGCAGCCTTATCAACGATTGCTCCAAATTATGATCGCCTATGCTCAGTTAAGTAGACTCACATTTCTCATTAAACATCTTTTCATATTATATTGATTTTAATAATAAAAAACATTAAATAAACTGTAGGGGAGGAACTCTTTACAATTTGGAAGAGGATAGGTGTAAAAATAAAAACCAGTGGATTCTTTCTTACACGGCCGATGTCTGTATTCCAATCATAACTGTCCCTCGTCTCTCCGCGGCCGTACGCACGATCCTTTGATCATGGACCGCAGTCGAAAAACATTCGTTAGCGCACAGGCTGTCAGCGATAGCCAGAAGTGGGGGTTGAATCCGTGCGTCGAACCGTTCTTGTGTCGAACAATGCTTTTAAACAATGAAAGTGTCCATAAATTTTTGCAAATGGGAACATCACAAATTCATCTATTATGAAATGCGGAAGGCACCATCGCAATCGGTTAATTCCTTGCCGAGTTACATTAAACAGCAGGAATTTTTCAGTAACAATTGTTATAAACATATAAAATAAGTCCATAAATCTATGCAAATTCAAACAGCATAAAATCAGCAGTCATTAAAGGTGGAAAGTTACATATCGATCAGTAAATCCCTCGTCAAGTTACATCATATAATAGGAATTTTGCGATAACAATAGTTATAAACAATAAAGAAATTCATAAATTTTTGCAACTGTGATCATTGCGAAAACCTCTCCGGCAGCAAAATGTAAGGGGTTTCATCGATTTCATCGGTTTCAAGCCAAACATACGTGAAATAGTATACTTTTTACAATAAAAAGTGATATAAAGTGGTAAAAAATAAAACAACGACAAATGTTTTGTTATGGGACCAAATGGCAAATGCTCTTCCAGATGCAAGAAGTTTCAATCCGATTGGTCAAGCAATCCCGGCGTAATCGGTGAACATACCTTAAAAAAAAATATATATATATATACTGTCGTCCAAAAATTGTGGATTTTAGAGGGGGTGGAAAGTTGTGGGGGGTGGGTTTGTCCGAGAGGGATTTCAAGGGGTGTATTTTGTAGAGGGCATTAAGGAGAGTCGCCCCAAAGGTTTTTTTGAATTTTTCAACCCCTTCCGTCATCCCTGGTCTGTTTCAAAGAGGCGTTTTTTTACACCCTCCCCTTTAGGGGGGTGAATTAACCCCTTCACATCAACCCTCACCAATGCAACTTTGCACACACCCAGAAGACACTCGAAGACTATTCCTCACGAAGTTTCACTGAAACCGGTTGAAAACTCTCATAGTTATGAGCATTTGAAAAATCGTTCCGGTGTGCTTGTCCGCTAATGTATTATAACTTATATACACTGAATAACCAGATAATATATAAATTTACAGAAAGTCGGATGAGCGAAAGAAATAACAATGAATGAACGATTTTAAAGTAAATTTTGAAAGGTGTCATTTGACACCGCTTGATACGTTCAGTGTAAATATTCGTATGTAGTACGAAAAGAATATAGTATTTTAAAATTGCTATGTGAACATGGCACCCGATTTTCAGAAAATTACCCTCTTTTTATACAAAATAATATTACATAATATTTCGTTTGTAGTTAATTGTAGTAACAACAGTTTCGTTTGTAGTTTTTTCAATTATTAAATAAAAAAAATTGAGAAAATGACGCGCACCCGACTTCGAGGTATCTCAAATCTGTTTTTTTCACGTGATTCAGAATCGTTTGTAGTTGTTTATAGTGATTTCCCTAAAGAGGGATTTAGAAGCATTGAAAATTCACAAAGTTAATTCTTGGACGGTTAAGCGAATGTTATAACTTCTAAAGCATTCTAGTAGAAACGAAAGGAAAATCAACTACAAACGATTCTGAATCACATCGAAAAAACAGATTTGAGATATCTCCAAGTCGGGTGCGGGTCATTTTCTCAATTCTTTTTATTTAATAATTGAAAAAAACTAAAAAAGAAATTGTTACTGCAATTAACTACAAACGAAATACTATCATTTTATATAAGAAGAAGTTAATTTTTTGAAAGTCGCCAGGTTTACAAAGCTTTTTAAAATGTACTTAAATGAAACTTTTAACTTCACTGTGATTTAACACTGTGACTAAAAATACTATCTCGACAGATAAATTAATGTGGTGAAACCGAGTTCCAATGCTTACTTTTCCTTTTTGGAGGAATAGGAAATCTCTTTCTGGTGTGGGTTAGGTACGGAAAAGGGACTCTTAATTTCAAGTGGGGTCCCCTTCAAATATCTGGCGCACGGAAATCCTTCTGATGTGGACCGACAGTAGATCGGATAGCGTTCGTACGCGGCCAGGGTTCGCTCGCACGCATAAACGATACTTACTGACTGCAGCAGCCGTGCGTCGAGACCTTCGTACGTCGAAAGATGCTCTCGTGAGTACGTACCTTTACACCCTTAGGTTATATATACAGGATGTTCAAAAAAAAGTATTCAATATTTATATGGTGTATAGGGCACACTGTACTAAGTAAAAAAACTTTAGTAAACATAGGTCCAAAGGTTAACCATTTCTGGGATATAAATATTTTTGTTTGCTAATATCATGATTGACTTACTATTAGGTTTTCGATATTTATAAAAGATTTTCCATGTGTCCACCTCTCATTTCTGTATACAAAATTGAAAAAATGAAATTGACGAAATTGTCGGCACTTGAATGGGAACATTCAGTACGCAATTTATAAACACTGACATAAACATCGCATGCGATGGAAGCAAGTAAGTCAATCATGATACTAGCAAATAAAAATGTTTATATCTCAGGAACGGTTGACCTTTGGACCTATGTGTTGTAAATATAAATTAATCGGGGTGCCGTATAGGAAAACACCTTTTAAACTACGTACTTTTACAACTGACTTTATTTCTCTCTAGTTATGTATTCTCCGCAATCTTCTACAATCTTCCGAAATCTTCTGCCGTTGCTCGGCATTTCGCCTGTTTATAAACACTTTCTCCCTCTCTCTCATTCGCACTCGTCTCATTCGCTCAACTTCACATTCATACATTGCGCGACTAATTTAAACAGTCTACATATGTTTACTAAAGCTTTTTTACTCGGTACAGTGTGCCCTATACACCATATAAATATTGAATGGTGTTTTTTGAACACCCTGTATACATATACATATACACGTTATACGCTTACAAAACATTGGTTTTTTATTTGGTGTACCTCTAAAATTTCTTGATTTGGTAGGTGTACCTTGAACACAAAAAGTTTGCGGAACACTGGTCTATGCAAACAGCCTGAGCCCGAGCACAATTTTGTGCCTACGAATGGAACGTTCGCACGACCATCCTCTGATGGACCGACATCGACAGCACCAGTCGGAAGCGTTCGTGCGTGCTCAGGGCCTACGCGCATAAACGTACCGACTAGAGCAGTTTTTCTCAATCGCCGGGCCGCGGGACGAGACTTGATATTGTTTTCTTCGACATTGAAAGAACAATTCAACTGTTCTAGCTCGCCGAGATGCATGATTTTCGTCGTCCGGTAACATCAACGCATCGCTTTATTGTTCTCTCTCTCTCTCTCTCTCTCTCTCTCTCTCTCTCTCTCTCTCTCTGTCACACGACCAAACGCCTCGCATGTAATAATCATTAATCACAAGTTTCAGGCAATTTACTTCTCTGAGTAAGTAGTAAAAATACTGTTTCTTTCCGAGTTCGCACCTCAGTGTGTAAGTGCTTGCTTCGAAATCTGAATATTGCGATTGGCACAGATTTATTTTATAATATGAGTAAGAGACGAAATAACACGTAAGGAGCTTGTGTACTTCTATTTTAACTAATTGTAATAGATTCATATGTTGTATAAAGGTTAATATTTTTATAATATATATATATATATTTTTTTGCATTTTGAATTGTTTTTAAAGTGTATTAAAAATAAGAAGGTTAATTAAAATGTATGTTTTCCAGGAGGACAATATAACTCTAAAATGAATTATAGTAATAAACAGATTTCTGAAAAATATCAAATGTATCTGTACCAACGGAATTTCTTTATATGGTACAAATGAAACAGACCAGACAAATTTAATGCTATGAATGATATTATGTGGAAGCATGTATTTATATTAAATCTTGATTAATATTACGTTCAAAATTTGGCGGCCGCGTCAGTTTCGATGCACGTCGAGTCACTTGTTCGTGTACGAGCGCGGCCGCTTAGCGCAAAGCCTTCGCTACCGCGACCGCTCCACCGGCATACTCGCGCTCTGATTGGTCAGTGTTTTCCGTTAATGTCTCCTCAACGAAGCCTCGGACAACATTTTTGCTAAGGAAAAAGTTGGTTCAAATCACCTGCCGATCCACTTCTTTCAAGGTGTTACAACATTATTGGGACACCTTGTATATTGTATACAGGGTGTCCCAATAATGTTGGAGCGGCCGCGGTAGCGAAGCCTACGCTCACAGCCGACTCTAGTACTAGCCGTGCTGAGGCAAAAATGGCAACAGTGCGAGAGTCCGGTTTCGATATACCTAACCCAACCTACCCTATCGGCCTCCCGGGCAGTGATGGACATTCGTGGGATTTTTCCTTCGAGGAATTCCTTCTTGCACATGCATAAGCGACGTCACAGCTACATGTCGTCTGCTACCATACATGTATCCGAACCGCCACAGGAGGTGCATTTAAGGGATCTGGGCAATTTTCCCGCGTTTTTAACGGACAAATTAAGTACAAGAGTGTTAATGTTCGTGAGTGTAATATTAGGGAAAATTAAAAAAAAATGGATAATGAACCGCAGCCGTTCACGTCAGGAATCATCGAGGAAAAGAAGAGAACATTATATTTTGTTCCTTACTGAGATCCAATGGTACCCTAAATTCTAAGTAAGTGTATACAGCAGTGGAGACTGCAACGCTTGTTCCAATGCGCATGATCAGGAAAAATCCCACGAATGTTCATCACTGCTCCTGGGTACAATCGGACTCCTGTGGGCGCTGTGCACCCTGGACGAGTCAATGGCAATGACGCAGTACCCCCTGCAACTCTCTTCGGCAGGGGTGGAATAACGAAATCGTTATTAAACACAACAAAACTTTATTTCTATCGGCAGACCTTCCACGTGTCTCAGTTTTTACTCTCTAAACATTTTCTACCGTCTTCAATTCTCCCGCGCGTCAATTGTTTCTCCCCCACTATTCGGGGAGTCGTAAAGGCCGATCCCCACACTCCCAACTACTATGTCTCCCTCTACCGGCCTTTTCATAAAACTATTTTTTTTCTGTTAACTTTGTTCATATAATGAAAAATATAAGAAATAACTGATTAAATTTAAAAAATTTAGATAAAACTTTTATTTTCTCCGACTTTTATACAAATGAAGAAAGATTAGCTAAATTTAACCATTTATGTACAGTTTACGATTTTGAAAAATATTTAATTATTAAGAAAGCTTATAAATTAAATTATAAATCGTTATTTCCTAATAATTTTGATAGGCAAAAAGTTTTCCCAGTAAATAATATTTTCCATCATTCAACAATCGCAATTATGAAAGATTTTAATTATACAGATACTGCTCATTTTTTAGAAATATTTCGCAACTGGTGGGACATTGTGAATAATACAAGAGTGTTAAAGGTAACTGGAAAAGAAGCGAATTTTTTAAACCGATTTTGAATGTTACGGATTTTAGATATGAATATTTAAAGAAATTTTTAATATGATTAGATTTTTGGAAAAATTTAGAAACAGACGGTCATTTAACATTACATACTTTCAAAGCTTTACATCAAAGTATTAGAGTTCTTTTACTACTCATAAAGTACTGTTTTCAAACTTTTGACATATCTTATCTTTTAGCAGGAAAACTTGGAACTAAAAAATTAGAGAAACGATTTGGAAACTATAGACTTTTATTTGGTTGTAATTATCACGTTTCACACAGTAAAGTAGTTCATGCAGAGAAAAATATTAGATTAAAACATATTTAAGAAATTGGCAAGATTCTTTTCTTTTACTTAAATCAAAAATAGATTTCAAATTTGTGATAACGATAATAATCTTCATGATCTTTCCATTGATGTAACTTGTTTTCTGAGAATCTTCGAAACTGAATATTTATCCACTTGTGTTGTTAATGATTCCATTAAAATTTACATATCTGGTTATAGGTTCCATTCTGTTGCTAAACAATTAAATTGTAATATATGTAAATTATTAATTGTGGAGGATCTTTCTGTTCCTACAGAAGAAGTAATGACCGTATTCAGTCATATGTATGCCATAATAGAAGCCATAATTAATGATGCTAACTTCAAGTCCCAATTTGTAAAATCTGACACATCAGATTTTAATGAAGATGAAAATCATACACATATTTTATATAAATTGACATATATTAGCATTCAATCAGATATTCATTATTTTGCATTTTCCGATTATGATTAAAAAAGGTAACACACCATGGGAATACCCCTACGGTGGTGAGGAAATTTACCTGTAACACACTCTTGTAATTAACTGCACAATTCTTTTCTTGGGTAACTTTCCTTCATCTCTTCCACGTGCTCACTTAATCTCTTTGGCTTCATACCAACAATTTTGTCAATTTCACGTTTCCATTAACTTAAAATATCTCTTATTAATTTTAAAACACTTCAATTTGGTCCAAAGAAGGTTTTATCTTCCTTCACACATATATTTTCTTCAAATCACTGTAAATATTTCAAGTTTAATGCATCATAACATCAAACTACTTTCAGAGTCCATCAAATTTATACTACATTTACAGATATCAATATACTTTTAAGCTACTTTTACTTACTATAGTCATAATATTTATATCCCACTTTTACATAATTAATAACAAATGGTGTACATTAGTATAGTTTTCTATTAAAAAAACTGTTAATTATGATACGAAGCACAAACCTCTTACATTGGAAAATAGGGCTCTAGATCTAGAGTTTGATTGGTATTGCCACGTTTCTCAGCATGGCTAGTACTAGAGTCGGCTGTGGCTACGCGCTAGGCGGCCGCGTTTATTGAGCTCTATCCTAACTGGAGTGCGAACTGTGAAAGAGAAGCCCGTCCGAGAGAGATGCAAGATGAGTGATTCCGGTGGTACTATCCTATAGCAAATTTATGTTTGGAAGGAGAACAGACTCCTCTTTGTTTGAATTTCGCGGCACTAGGAGTTATTTACAGATTAATTATGTACAGATTTGAACTTTATTTCCTTTTTATTTATATATAAAACGATAGAAACATTAATAATAATAACATAATAATGAAATAGTATATATAATTTACATACCATAATTTAGATCATATAAATATATACAATCTGATGTAGAGCTAAATTTGATTATTTGTCACAATTCATTTTTTATTGTATTTATTCAATTTTATGCGGAAAAGAATCTGAAAGAAACTCACTCGACAATGCTCAGCGATGCTCGGGTAGGTTATGTTACGGCGTACGTTTGTTCCCCCTCTACAAATAAATACCGGAACCACCCATTTTGCATTTCTCTCGGACCTCCGTCGCCTCTACTTCCTCCTACAGGAATTCACACTCCAGTTAGGATAGAACTCAATGGCCGCGTCAATGTCCTTCGATGCACCTTCGAGTCATTTGTTCGCGTATGAGCGCGGCCGCTTCGCGCGTACCCTTCACTACCGCGGCCGCTCCAACGGTATACGCGCGCTCTGATTGGTCGGGGTTTTCTCTTAATATCTCTTTAACGAAGCCTTGGACAACATTTTCGCTAAGGAAAAAGTTGTTTCAAATCACCTCCCGAACCACCTCTTTCAAGGTGTTACAACATTTTTGGGACACCCTGTATATTCGTTGGTATACAAACGTGGAAAAAGACGAATTATATTTAAACGAACTTAAACAATGAACGCACTAGTGCCTACATTTATATCTCTTTGACAGCGTGTCATCGTTCACTGACATTTCGACATTTCGAAATCTCCGCTCCTCGAATTCGCGTTACGTGGTCACATAATCGGCGAAATTGGTTGTTTCGTTGTTTTTTCTTTGTTGACTGTTTAATCTCCACGTCGTCGATGTGCAAATATTTGAAGCGTTTGAGACAGGAAAGAGAGATTCGTTCGCTTCGTGACGCAAGCTGTATCTTAGTAATAATAACGTGCAGACTAATTGGACGTATTGACATTATACTAACTAATAGGCGAAAACACGTTTCACGTTTGTACGCATGCCTTCGTACTTTTAACTGTCACCGTCGAGGAAATACGATGCGAGAATGATTCAACTGGGTGCACGTTCGATACAAGTTTATTATTTCACACGTGGAAGATTGAAAAATAGGTTTGTCGATTATACCAATTGACCGAAAAACCTTCTTTGAAATTTATTGTTTTATAATTAATTTGTATAATTATTTGTAATTATATTTAGTTGTAGTTTTAATATTGTATAATTATAATATATAATAATAGTATATATAATATGTATAAATAAAACAGCGCATTGGGGCGATTAAGCAAAACCGCAGAAGTGGGGTTGACTTAGGTTTCAAAGAAGCCCAAAAGTGGGAAAGGTTTAGTAAAGATTTAGTTCGGTTTTACCTCTGGTACCTAAACATTATACAATTTCATTCTGCCAAACAAATCCTTCATTACTGCAATTTTCAGTGTCTAATATATCTAAATATGCATATATTATATTATTTATTATATTACTATTATTTAATATAACTTTATCTCCAACTTATGATATAATGTAGTATAATATAAACAGTACTATAATACGATTAAATATAACATATATTTGTCCCATTTAAGTTGAGATTGTACAAATCTCGAAGACATGTGATTTAAAAAAAAACAAACTGACACATGTCCTTTAGTATTTCGAGGGGGGAGTTAGATGGCACTAATAGTTTGTTAATGTGTGGGCGTTTTCAGGGTTGTTTGAAAGTCATTTTGACTTTTTTTTAGTCGTAAAACCACATTTTTTTTATTTCAGAATCATATTCTACATAAAAAGGCGCACAACTTTTGTTTTAAACAATTTTTTTTCAAGTTTTTTGTAAGTTAATAATTTTGTAACTTCCTATGGGGTTATCTTAAGGAAAAGGTATACCACGATCCACTTACTACACCAGAAAAGATGAAAGAGCGAATTATAATTGCGTATCGTAATATCACTAGAAGAACTTTATTATCTAGACGAATTAAAAAATGTCTAGAACTTGAGGGTAAAAATTTCGAGCATTTATTAGGATGTTCTTAAATGATATATAAAACCTTCCAGAAAAAAGTAACGTTGTCATTTTAATAAAAAAACAAAATTATCTATGACATAAACATGAAAAGTCAGCTTAATATCTTAAAAAATATTGAATTTATAAAAAAATGTTTCAACCAAATGTTCTGCACCTTTTTATGTGGAATATAATTCCGAAATAAAAGGTATGGGTTTCGATGAAAAAAGACAAAATGACCTTGAAATAACCCTGAAAATGCACACGCATTAATAAAACTAGTAGTGTCATCAAACTCCCCACTCGAAACACTAAAGAACATGTGTCAGTTTTTTTTTTTAAATAACATGTCCGAGTTTTTTTACAATCTCAACTTAAGTGGGACAACCTGTATATAATTATACATTAAAGCTAATACTACACTATTATATAAATTAATATACAGGGTGTCTCAAAAATGTTGTAACACATTGAAAGGGGTGGATCGGGAGGTGATTTGAAACAACTTGTTCCTTAGCGAAAATGTTGTCCGAGGCTTCGTTAAGGAGATATTAACAGAAAACCTCGACCAATCAGAGCGCGCGTATACCGTCGGAGCGGCCGTGGTAGCCTATGAGCACAGCCGCCTAGCGCGCAGTCTCCTCCTACCGCGGGCGCTCCAACGGTATACGCGCGCTCTGATTGGTCGATTGGTTTTCTGTTAATATCTCCTCAACAAAGCCTCGGACAACATTTTCGCTAAGGAAAAAGTTGTTTCAAATCACCCCCCGAACCATCTCTTCCAAGGTGTTAGAACATTTTTGGGACGCCTTGTATAATTACAGGATACATCATTTTAATATAATAATGTAACATATTCTCAGCAAGTACATCTGAACAAAATCGTACATCTTTTGGAGCATTTTTTGGAAATATACCCCTTCAATTATTTCTGTTGAATTTTTTTCTTGCATGTAGTGGCCAATTCTTCTATTATATTCTTGTTATCAAATTTATCCTACAGCAATTCGACAGAACGAAAATTTCTAGAAAGACTTAGAAAAATATACTACAAAGAGTGTTCAAATGTGTGTCACTTTTAATCAGAATAATGTTAAATGCAGTTCAAGTGAAATGAAATGTGACTGAAAATTCTTCGTGTTTTGCTGTTATCATTTTCTTTTCATTTCAACTTGTAATATTTGTTTAAGTCATTCGAACGTCATCACGCAAAAAAACTTTCGCGTTCCATCGCTCCTGGGCTTTAAGAAGAGTCATTCGTCTTTGTTTACGCCAATGCAACACTTTGCGAACAAACGAAGGGAATAGCTGTTCGTAAAACTTAAATAAATCTGTTTAAATTGTGTTTACCTCAGTGAAAACAATTTTCTAAAGACTTTTTTTAATCACGATACATTCCTTTTTATAGGTCGGAAAGGTAAAAGAATTCTTACTCGTTGCAAGAACTTACGCAAAAACGACCAAACAAACCATAAATTATTCGACAAATACAGACTGAATAAAATTGATATAAGTCACACGGGTGAACCAATTATAACTATTAGTGTTAAAAGAAAATATCAATCACATGCAGACAAGTTTCTCTTTTAGAGATCGCCATATTTCGTATTACAAAATACTCGTAGATATTTGCTGTAAAAAATGAAACAATTATCGAGGTGATAGTGTGATAGAAATATTTTAATTGAAGACTAAACAAATTGAAATACAAGAACATATTTGAGAAGCAATTGCAAAGAAGTTTCTCTTAGAAATGGATGGAAGAACTCTTTAGAAATGGAGTTACTTCATATTTCAAAATAGATAATTATTGTAAAAAAATATAATAATTGCCGAGGTGATAGTGTGATAGAAATTTTTTCGTTGGAAAGACAAATTGAAGTAGAAGATAATCATTTGAGACAGGCGGAAACACGTCGTTATCTACCTCCTTTCTTGCTTCTACAAAAACACATTCTAATTTATCCATTTCTGAGTATTGATTTGTTTAGCAATATGATCTCAAACAGCGATGTTGTAACTTTATTCCAAAAATAATAATCGAAAGCAACTTTCAAAAACCTGCTCGGATCCTTTTGGAAAGGATCTATACAATTTCATAACTCCACGTTGAGTCATTTTCAATTAATATGAATAGAGACATCTTCCACTTGGAAACATAAAAATTCTTTTCTAGACGCAGTTATTTGTTTTTTATAGGCATGATTTCGTTTGTGCAAGTTAATAGTCCCTTTTAAATTATTTTTAATTATTTATATTGACACTTTTATTTTACATGTTAGTATTCCAATAAAAGTACTTTGAAAATTGTAACGTAGAATCGTGAAAATATAATTATGAAAAATATATTGAAAATCATGATATATCCACAAATATTATATGCGCAATAAAATTTAATGAAATATTGAATTATATCTTTGTAATTAGAGAGAGAAGGAGTGAACTAATTTGTCAGACAAATTAATACTCTGCTACAAGAATTGTCTCTAAAAAATTCCAATAAAGACGTCGTTAATAGTTTTCTTTTATTTAATTAAGCAATTATAATACAATCAATCCACATAGAGAATTATAAGCAATTTATAGCATTATGAGAAATGCGATTCTGTATTTAGTTAATT
Source organism: Hylaeus anthracinus (assembly GCF_026225885.1). Classification (NCBI taxonomy): domain Eukaryota; kingdom Metazoa; phylum Arthropoda; class Insecta; order Hymenoptera; family Colletidae; genus Hylaeus; species Hylaeus anthracinus. The sequence continues at coordinate 15,297,087 of NW_026534341.1, read as the reverse complement.
AAATCTATTGCAAAGTTCCAGAGGATAGTATCTTTTCAATCTACGTGCGTGAAGTCGTTAATAATTGATCCATTTTTATGTCCCAATTCCAGAAAAATCATCACGTTTGGAAAATAAACGCGCAGTAGAACAACGAAACGAAAATCGAGCGTGCAAGCGGAGTTGAAGTGCTCCGAGACATGCGAGTCTCGTATGTTCGGTTTGCAAGTGCAATCGTGAGGATTAGAACGTGATAGTTGAAGCGAGAAAGTGAGAGTGAAAATGAGAGTGCTAGAAGAAAGACTGGCGTGTACCGTGAATGAGCGAGACCCAACGAAGAAGGTATTTCGACATTCCAGAATACCGAATGTTCTCTGCGCAACAACTCGCTGACAGGTGCGTTATTTCTATACGACTTTTTGGTTTCGTCACGAGCCACGATTTGTCTCTCAAGAGACTCGAAAACGTCGCAATTTAACGATTACCATCGACATACGTGGGACTGATCAGGTACATCGTTCACACTCGTTTAGGTATTATTCGTAATATCCCTGTTAGTATTAAGTTTCGTCAAATTTTATGCTAAATGTTAGAATTATTATAAAGGCCGTATTTTTCATACGTTGACTGCCGCACAGTGGGCGAAATCGACCAAATCTCCGTCAAAATCGTAGAACTCTTGACAGAAATGAGATAGAGCAATGATTCTTGGATGAAATTAAAGTTGAAACTTCGCAGATTAAGGGAAAAATATAGAGAAAGTGATGCGGGGAATGTTTGACCTTCCACTCTTTCACCAAAATCTAGTTCAGCTCCTAGATCCAAATTTTTTTATAACTTGCCACACGTGATTTCTTATAGATTTTGAAATGCCGAATTCAAATCTGGCCGCGAAATTTGTCTGACTAGCATTTCAGAAAGTTGAGTAAAAAGCGATTTAAATGAAAAAACCGTTTAAAATTGTGTTTTTTTTTGTTCAAATATCTTAATATTATAATACTAATTAATATAAATATTTATTTATATAAAATATCAAATAATAAATATAAATAAAATAATATGTTAATCCTACATAATGCTGTACGATAGTAATAGTGTCCTAGGTTTAAATCTCGTCATCGCTCGACGCTCAATCTTCACTCCCACTTTCTACAGTCATTTGGCTGCAAGGTATTTTAAATTAAATATACATTTTTCCATAATTACACTCTTATTTATGGAGGAAGTACAGGAAATTTTATTTCTGGTGATACATTTATCTTCTTATATGTCTGTACTCGTTCTTCAACAAGTATTAATGATATTTTTAGGTCGGTTAAATATATTGCTCTATTACAAATATCTAATAACCTATTCCTCCTACTATTTTGCCATGAGTGGGATGTCATATGTTTCTTTATGTTGGAACCTCGATGAGACCACTAAAGGCGACGAACGTACAAGCACACGTAAAACGCTGCTTGCCGGTTAGTACTAAACTAGTTATAAAACTCGAATTCGGACAAACTCAGAAAAGTTCTCTTTTGGATTGTAATCACAAATTTCTGACGAATCCACTGAGACTAAAACCAACCTTTAGACTTATAACAAAATCCTTAATGAAGGAGATAAAATTATAAAGAAAACTAATACATTATTCATCATTTTCAAATATTGATATCTATATAAATATAGATGATAATCAAGTAAGCATAAATAAGTTGACCATAAATATGGAAAAATGTATATTTCGAAAGATTGTACGTCGAGTGGTGATGAGATTTAAATCTAGGACACTATTACTATCGTACAGCATTATTTAGGACTAACATATTTTTTTATTTATATTTATTATTTCATATTCTATATAAATAAATATTTATATTAGTATTATTAAGATATTTGAACGAAGAAACTGTTGCACTGTTTTTAAGGGCCTATAAACTAGTGTGAAACAATTTTCAAAAACAATTTTTTTTTTCAAAAATTAAGCCCCTCGTTGAAATTTTTAAAAATTTTGATTTACTTCTGGATCAGTGAAAGTATTTTTTTATTCTGAATCCAACAGTATGTATGAGTTTATGATTGGCATACTGGCAAATGATGTAATATGGTAAAATTGTCGCTCTATTAATCGATATTGGAACGGAAAAAGTAACGTTTGTGATTAAATTAGTTAGTTTCAATACTTTGGTGGATGTTTACACACTATATATAAATATACTATACATATTTACATACACACACGCGCACACGCGCAAGCATATATGATTAAATCGATAATTGCGATTTTTGACTTTGAGCACTTACTTTAATTTTCTCTATTTCCGTTATTAATGAAAGTATTTTAAACAAAATTTGTACATCTCGATAAGATATAAAATTGTTGTTGAATACATTTTTTCAGAAAAAGAATATGTTCTGAGGATCGCTCTTCTTAAACTATTTTTATTCTTTACTTTAGGAATCTTTTTCTCATAAATAATATAAGTAGCTCCTATATGTCATTTGACAAAATATGCTTCATTTTGAGCGAGGATATGAATAATAATGTTTACAGACAATTTTAGATTTTTACTCAAAATCGACGGGCAACACCGTTGCAAAATCTTAAAAACAACTTTCTTCCATTTAAAAAAAAATTGTATTTTAACTTTAGTAAAAATATTTCTATATGTTTTTTGTAGGATTCCCTGAGATCTATCTATCTATCTATCTATCTATCTATCTATCTATATCTACCAAGAGGATTCAATCCGATTGGTCAACTCGTTTCGGAATAAGAAGCAATACAAAATTTTTCGTTTTTTTACAAAAAAAAACGGGTAAAAAATGAGAAATCCCAAAATTTTTTGATAATGGTACCACTCCGAAGACATGCTCTACAAGATGCAACAGGTTTCATCCCAATTGGTCAAGCCGTCTCTCGAATACCATACATAAAAGAAAAATACAAAACAAATAAATATACATGTCGAATTGAGTAACCTCCTCCTTTTCGAAGTCGGTTAAAACACGATAAATTAAAACTCTTTGTGTTCAACACTTTAGGAAAAAAATTGTACATTTTTCTTTTTTTTTTGACCCAACAATTTAATTATAAGAAACGAAACCATACAATTTTTAATTTTCCCTTCAACCACAATTTTGAAGTGAGCACATATAGTTTTAAAATACAAAGAAGAAAGAGGATACAGAGAATTCATTTCTACAATTGTAATCTATTAGAAGAACAACAATAAGTAGTTAGTCAACTAAACTTTGTATATATACAGTCTTGTCTAAATTAAATGTTCATTGAAGAAATTTGTCTAAATTAAATTAAAAGTTTATTCATGTATGTACATATTCATAATGTAACATTTTCATATATTTTATCTTTTACTTAACAAACCTTACATGTGTATATATTTATAATAAAACATTTACTTAGAAACATCAGACCTACCATTTAATTTAGACAAATTTCTTCGATAGACATCGAGGGTGCGATAAATTATGGGACTGACTGTCATTAAACGAACACAGTGTTCGACAGAGATGGGGGTATTTATATTCATAAATATGAATATGAATAAATTCACATTTTTATTTATAATGAACTCTTCATTAAATAACGTTAATCACTTACTTACATTGTTTACTATCCCACACAGAATCGTTTTCACTCCAACCAAATGGGTAATTACAAAAATTATGTAATTTATGCAAATAAAACATACATTGTTGTTACAAATCATTGTTGTTACTATTATAAAAAACATTATAGTTGTTTTAATGAACACGTATGCGAAACCCTGGAATATGTATAAGCACCTTGGATAATATAAATAAAAATAGGATATAAATAAAATGTGAACAATAACTCGTTATTCACATTTTTATTCACAAATCCGCGTCGTGTGAATTTATTCATATTCATATTTATGAATATAAATACCCCCATCCATGGTGTTCGATAGCACTGGTATTATTAAAACTCCATCAAAGAGAACTTGAAAGTGACTTTTTCGGATGAATTGCCCGCAAAAAATTAAAAAAAACTACGTTAAAAGTGAGTCGAGTTCGCATTTGCACCTTTCCGGAATTAATCTCCGTCAATAGCCTTCGCTTGTCCGTGGTAACGTTTCATTCGCGTGTTCCTTGCTCTCCGCCTCCTTCAGCCTCACGGCAAGCACTCTCCTAAGTTAGAGGAGGAAACGGGCCAGCTAAGAAAGTGAAATTGCGTCACACGATAGAGGTCGACGTAGCTCCGTGGCTTCGATTATGTTCGCCAATGGCCAAAACGTTTCTTGGATACAGCCACCTCTCTCAATTTTCACGAGTATTCATTATAATAAATGTCATACACGGATCATTGATCATACTTCGAGAAAACTTGCAACTAAGATTTAATTCTAAACATTTACGACATGCCTTGTTTTATGTAAAAGAAAGTCATATTTATTGTTTACATAAAATGTTCACTTATAAACTGAAATGTTATCTTATGTTTACGTAGATCTTTACGTTTGCAACAGATGGCAGTATAATTATTTATCGTTAACTACGTGTACTTTGTAAGTTTTTAAGGAGGTGTTCTGGTTTAAACGACCGAAACATCATCGATTTTCTAGAATTCTTTGTTATTTAAATGGTAAGGAATATTCAATCAAGACTTTCCCTATAATATTAAGTAATGCTAAAACTACATACTTGTATTTTTTCATTGACAATTGTTTTACAATAAATATTGAAATGTAGGCCTCAACGAGCTGCGTACCTTTCGCGACAGATAATTAGAGAAGATAAAATAATTTAATATATTTTTCAAAATTGCTTGCAATTTAAATTTCAGATAATTCAGCACTTATTGTTAGATAAAGTGGTCATCGCGAAGTACTCGTGTAGGCATAATGACAACGCCGCACAGTGGTCCGGATCGAGAAATTTAGTGACATTTAACGAAAAAGTCAACATTCTCACATAGATGTATGATGAATGTATATTGCTTTGTAAATGTCTGGTAATCTCAGAAATGAAAACTTAATAAAATTGAATAAAAGCCGTAAGTGTAATAGACAATTAAAGTTGAAAGTTTTGAAAACAACTTTCTTCGCAGAAAAAATTACCTGTTTTGTTTAAGGTGCCCTAATAATTCTTTTCAATATTTTTTTTTCAATTTTTGTTTAAATGAAAGGTATATCGTTAAATTACAAATTATCAGTGTCACTTAAAAGTTACTGTACATAATGTATTACAAATGTTACGTTGAATGTAATAAAGAAAATTCTTAAAGTTATTAGTAATTGGCAAGGAGTATCTTTTGAGTCTTAAGAGATCACAAAATTCTACAACATCGAATATCTTCAGCATACTCTCTCCTATATAATTATACAAGAATTATTTCCTACTTCGTCCTACTTTACAAGTTATTATTCTTCAAAGCTGTGCATATCGCTGGGTGTTTCAGTCACCACAATGTAATACAAAATCCTTCAGATTGAAACACTTCAAATGTTTATGCTATGGTACAGATAAGAGTTCGACTAGGCTTTTCTCTTTCGATGTGCATTCAGTTGATCCGAAGCCTTACCAGCGTGAACAGTGACATTTATTTGAGCATTATATTCTATCTTTTTTTCCTATTGTTAAAATCTTGTATTGCGTAGTTTTTATTTAATGTTTATCTCGATATAGTTTTTTTTCTTTTACATTATTTACTGTAGTTTAATTATTGTTTAGTGAAGTGATTAGTAATTACGTTTCTGTTATATATTTCACTTATATTTGGTAAGTACCTACTTAAATACATGGACATTTGTTACGTGTGGTACTTTCTGTGTTTAAGTCTTCTTCTTTTCTTATTCGGGCATTTGTTATTTAATAAGAATGGACGCTTTTCATACAAATTTAGATTTATTTATGACGTTAAGAAATTCGTCCAAAGATTTAAATGACTATTCATTTTTATATGAGAAAGTATGTAAAGAAATGAATATGCCATTAGAAACATCAAATTTGTTAAAAACGAATTTAAAAAAGTTTGTTTCTAATTTAAAACAGAAATGGGTGCAATCTCGTTATATACAGGACAAATTTTTAAAACGTATCGAAAAATGGTGTAAATTGGGTGTATTTGCAGTACATTGTTGAAAGGGTATGTTGTACGAAACGTGTAAAAGGCATTCAAAACATCTGATCCATGCATGGAGAGTAGAAAGGCCAAATGAATAATTGTTAACATCGCACACTTTTGAATTTTCCAGATCCAAATCATTCACTTCGGTTGGTTTAGCCTTACAAACATAACAACGCATTGCAGATTTCGTATTAGTAAGGGCATTGCAAATTTTATTATCCACCATTGTAAGGAGCATTACATATTCTATTTGTACATTATTTATTTTAACCGGCTTAGATTTACTATTTCATGATTAATGGTATTTGTTGTGTCATCTATAATTTGCTGGGTTTCTTTAACAAATTCGAATTTAATTGAGCGACAAAACCATGGTATATATTCTAAAAATTACGCCAAGTACATGAAAAAGTGGAGGACGTAAAGAGTAATCATAGAAAAATAGAAGTTCCCCCTAAAAAAATTCAAGAAAGTAGAAAAAGATGTGAAATCGAAATGAAGGTGCTTTCCAGCAAAGTGCAAAGGCGACAGACACTGTATAACACAATGAAAAATTCGGTGCTTTCCAACTATGCGCAGCTAAAATGCTGTGTTCAACAGTATAGACGTTCAGACCCTAATGACAACTCATGTAAAGTGACTACTCCGCACTTTTGCGGTGAAATGAAGAAGCTAAATAGTGTATCAACCACAAACTGAGATTGTTTAAAAATTTGTCTAGATGTCCGTGGCCTAGATGTCAAATGCTTGGCGTGGCCAGGCAAGGTCAAGGTTTTGATGAATAAGAATTATTTTAAAATGTAAAATAATGAAAATGTACTCATATTGTCAGCGTTTTAAACTGACAAATTATCTGAATGCCTGTGAGAGGAGGGGTATTTGCGTCAATGAATGTCCTTAGAAATATTTTAAAATACAATAAAATGAAAATGTACTCATATTGTTAAAGTTTTAAATTGACAAATTATGTGAAAGTCTGCGAGAGAGAAAGTATGGGTATTGATGATCTGAGAATGCTTTGCCTGGCCACGCGAAGCATTTGACTTCCAAGCCACGGACATCTAGGCAAATGTCTAAACAGTCTCAGTTTGTGGTTGATACACTATTTAGCTTCTTCATTTCACCGCAAAAGTGCGGAGCAGTCAGTTTACATGAGTTGTCATTAGGGTCTGAACGTCTGCACCGTTGAACACAGCATTTTAGCTGCGCATAGTTGGAAAGCACCGAATTTTTCATTGTGTTATACAGTGTCTGTCGCCTTTGCACTTTGCTGGAAAGCACCTTCATGTACTGGCAGCTCATTTCGATTTCACTTCTTTTTCTACTTTCTTGAATTTTTTTAGGGGGATCTTCTATTTTTCTATGATTACTCTTTAAGTCCTCCACTTTATCATGTACTTGGCGTAATTTTTTTACTTTTTTGAAGTTTTTTATAGGGATCTCACTTCTTTTTACAAAGATAATTTCTATAGTGAATGACTTGAAATAATAGAAAATGGGGGATCAGTTTGAATCCTTTAAGGTTTCAAAAGTACGCGGATCGCATTGCAGGAAGTCTCATTGCAAGAAATTTATTAAAGAAAAAATGTAATCACTTTATCAGTAACATTTAAATGCAACAAGACTTTCTGTCATGTGTCGTAGGTACTTTTGAGAAATTAAAGGACTAAGTCTGACCTCTCTTTTTCTATATTATTGTAATACAATAAATTATGTGTTACAAATAGTGGATTTCTGTTCATTTTCTCATTATTTAAATTTCTTGCAACCAAACTTTCTGCCATGCATTGTGTGTACTTTTGAAAATTCTAAGGACTGAAACTGATATTGCAATAAGATTAATTGTGCGTTACAAATAGTGGATTTCTTTTTTCATTTCTCGCTTTATCTTTAACATTTAAATTTTTTGCAGTGAGACATCCTGCCATGCGTTCTATATACTTTTGGAAACTTAAAGGACTGAAGCTGGTCTCTTTCCTATATCTGGCGTCAGACACATTATATATATTGTAGACTCTACGCTTACTATAATAAAAGACAAATGTATTTTTATTTTAAGCTCTACATTAATTTGCAAGTAAAATAAGGTTTGTATGTGTTATTTACAAATAAAATTAATGTCATATGAATAACGCACAATTTATTATATTACACTACCAGTTTCAGTCCTTTAAGTTTTCAAAAGTACGCACAATGCATGTCAGAAAGTCTTGTTGTAAGAAACCAAATGTCATAAATTCAAACTGACAGCTACAGGTTAGAAATGAACGAGCGGCATGAGTGACAGCCATATTACAATTTCGACCGACGAGCCTTAGAGCTCTTTTACACGACGATACGCGTATTGCGATACGCGTATGCGATACGTATCTGCTAACAAGATACTTATGCGATACTGTATCCAACTAATTTCGTAGCTCGGTGTTGATCATTTGTTTTTCAGTTAAATATATCTTCTCGTTTGAGAAACACGCGTTCTTAGTTAGTGAAAACCTTTCTGAAATAATGGATGAGATTGAAACTTTATCCATTTTGTTTCTACATAAAAAAGCTACTAAAAGGAGAAAAGTTAAGAGAAAATATTGGGTTCATCCTATTAATAATATAAGAGAAGAAACGGGAGCTTTTCATATTTTATTCGAAGAACTTTGTGACGATTCATGTAAATTCTTCAATTATTATGTCTGAAATTTTTTTATGAGGAAGGTGAACGAATTCGACGATACTGCGCAGCGTCGCGTGAATGCTCGCATCTATTTCAATGTTTCGTCGGCCGCCCCGACGCAGAAAAAGTTGCCGGCGGCCGACCAACCGCGGATACCGAAAATCAGTATCGCGATACTGTATCTCGCGAGAATCGCCGTCTGAACGCTTCCATAACATTATGTGTACCATCGGTATTCTGCATACGCGTATCGTCGTGTGAAAGAGCTCTTACCGACTGATTCCGAGAGTCGACGAATCGGCGAATGGCCTTAGTTCCTATTGGCTAAGTGTTGACGAAAAGAATAAGAATAAGAATAAGAATAAGAATCAGAATCAGAAGAAAAATCTACAATTTCTGACCGATTCATGACATGATATTACGATATTTCAGTTGTACATAGACCGATTTTATTGATTTTGGTTTTATTAGAAAGCTTATATGCGATTTACATTAGAAAAATGCCTTTAGATTTAGAAAATACAGCAGGCGTGACGAGATATTAATGACAGAAGTTTTGGGTTAGGTTGGAATCGCGTTTTCTCGAGTAAAAGATACGCGGTAGCGCCAGCGCCAGGCATATACGGGGAGGCTATTTTTTCATGTACTTGGCGTCGAGACGCTACCGCGTCTCTAGATACCCTAAAGTTTATGAAAAACAAATAAAATGAGTTAAAAGTTATTAAATACAAGTTGATATTTATATTTCAGTAATATTTATGTGTCTGTTCAAACTCCTCGTACACAGCTAGAGCTGCATGTAAAATTATCAAAACATTTCCTTATATAGCTCTGTATACACTGTATCGATCATAAAATTTTCAATATTTATTTGAAACATGTATAATAATTATTTTCAAGTTTATTATTTGACCAGTGTATTAATATATTAATAATAAATACATATATGTATTTAATATGTTTGTCTGATTATGTCTGAACGAGACTAGGGTAAATTTTTCCTTAAAGTATCTTTAAAATGAAGAAACGAACCCCGTTTGCCTATTTTTGCGTATTGAAAAGATATTAATAATATAATACTATATGTATTTTCATGCAGATAGTTAAGGGGAATACTCAGGATCAAAAAAAGCTATCTATGTGAATCTGTTGTAAAAAAAATGTCTTGAATTAAGTTCATTGCATGTGTTAATAACATTTTATAGTTAATAACAAATTGTTATTAACAAATAAATACATTTAATGCTAAAATAGAATCTATACTACTTAATCAGCGAAATACATACATTGTTGGAAAAACAAAAAATATTTAAAAAAACACAAAAAACCTTTTCTTAGACTGGTACCTTGTCGCGGTGAAAAACCTTGTAATTGCATCCATTTTTAAATATAATTAAAATAGCAATTAAACCAAATCCAGTCACTATTTAATTCAAAGATAATGTTCAATATTATCAATCCAGAAATCACCATTAATACATATACAGGGTGTCTACGTATAAGTCCGGACATACGCAGGGTGTCAATTCTA
>NW_026534341.1:15285583-15286802 GCF_026225885.1 Hylaeus anthracinus | reverse complement strand
TCGACTTGATGCTCTTTAAACGGCCATAACTCCAGTAAATTACAGTGCAAACTTAAAAATCAGTACGCCATTCGAAAGAGCGTTAAATTTTCCATCTCCCTGATGCAAAATCAAATTTTATTACGTAGGTTTAATAAGGGAAAAATTAGGTCAAACTTTACATTGTGACCATTTGTAAAAATGTCACTTTTTTTCTATCCGTTTTTCAGTTTCAAAGATATAGTTGTTTGGCGGGCACTCTTCGGGAAAAACTTCCTCGAAGTCTCGGCTATTGAATGGTATAACCAAGCAAAAGTCTACGGTGGTATTTTAGGGAGAAAATAACGTTTGAATGGAGAAAAGCGGACGTTTTTAAGTGAAAATCGACATTTTTCAACAAAAATCAACTTGTCACTTTAAAATTAGCTTGTCATCGGGTTTGATGTATTTTTTGGTGACACTCCCGAGTCTCCCCAATTAGGAAAAAACTGTTTTTTTTACACCTCAATGTTTTGTTTTATTTCCAATAAATTATTTTTTTCAAATTTAAACTCTTTTATCCGATCTCCTGTGCCGAAAACATCGATTTTTTGATTTGTGAAATCGATCCTGTTGCAATCTCCATATCATTTATCGGTACACCGAGGTAGAGTTTGATTAAATAGTTTTTAAAAATGAAAATTCTATGGATACATGTTCAAAAACAATTATTATTCACCTCTTACTCAGGCTCTATACGCGGCTGGGAGAGGCTTGAGGTGTAAAAAAAACAGTTTTTTCCTAATTGGGGAGACTCGAGAGTGTCACCAAAAAATACATCAAACCCGATGACAAGCTAATTTTAAAGTGACAAGTCGATTTTTGTTGAAAAATGTCGATTTTCACTTAAAAACGTCCGCTTTTCTCCATTCAAACGTTATTTTCTCCCTAAAATACCACCGTAGACTTTTGCTTGGTTATACCATTCAATAGCCGAGACTTCGAGGAAGTTTTTCCCGAAGAGTGCCCGCCAAACAACTATATCTTTGAAACTGAAAAACGGATAGAAAAAAAGTGACATTTTTACAAATGGTCACAATGTAAAGTTTGACCTAATTTTTCCCTTATTAAACCTACGTAATAAAATTTGATTTTGCATCAGGGAGATGGAAAATTTAACGCTCTTTCGAATGGCGTACTGATTTTTAAGTTTGCACTGTAATTTACTGGAGTTATGGCCGTTTAAAGAGCATCAAGTCGA